>NC_069504.1:1116038318-1116278318 GCF_027579735.1 Bombina bombina
GGGATTATTGCACTAAAGAAGAAGAGTGATACACTTGGGCAGTTATCTATCATACTAATAGAACAATACATAAACAGTTTATTTTACAAATGAGTACCATAAACCCAAAGAATAGCATGCTTGTTGTGAAAATTGCAAATCTGTAAACCATTAGATGCCAAAATTAGCATAAGGACTCTGTAATGCCTCATTTACCACATACAAGCACATATGAATTAGCACATGCACATCAGATACAAAAATCCATATTTTTCTTAAAGGAACAGTCTAGTCAAAATTAAACTTTCATGATTCAGATAGGGCATGTAATTTTAAACAACATTGTAATTGACTTTTATCATTAAATTTGCTTTGTTCCCTTGATGGTATTTTTGAAAAGCTAAACCTAGCTAGGCTCAAACTGATTTCTAAATTGTTGAAAACCGCCTCTTATCTTAGAGCATTTTGAAAGTTTTTCACAGTTAGATAGTACTACTTCATGTGTGTCATATAGATAACATTGTGCTCACTCCTGTGGAGTTATTTAGGAGTCTGCACAGATTGGCTAAACTGCATGTCCGTCAAAAGCACTGAGATAAGGGGCAGTCTGCAGAGGCTTAGATACAAGGTAATTACAGAGGTAAAAAGTATATTAATATAACTGTGTTGGTTATGCAAAACTGGGGAATGGGTAATAAAGGTATTATCTTTCTTTTTAAACAATACAAATTCTGGCGTAGACTGTCCCTTTAAGTGTTTGAAGCCCTGGTTTTAAAAGGACTTTAAACTGCAAGGTACGACCACACACCCGGCTACTGTTTTCCTTCTGTCTTTGTGCTTCTTTTCACAGCTGTTCTCCTGTTTTAACCCCTTACAGGTGCTGGTTGGTGAAGCTCCTCATCTTCATAATGGGCAGCTCCATCTTGGAGCTTAGTCATTCTCGCACCTTGTGACAAAAGCAGTGAACACTCCAATTCCTTCCCAGCTTTTTGACAGTTGTATTTTGTGCTTCAGGCTGGTGTGTAGGAGCTTTACAGTTTTGCAATTTTTACAAAGTTCATATAAAAAAGGCCACATGAATATTATAGAGCAATACATCGGCTGCAAATATGTAAAGCTCCCACTTTGTATCCTGCACGGTAACCTTAAGCACACAATAAAAATATAAAAAAGTAAGGAGCTTCACTGATCTGTAAATATGCAACACTTGCGAATACCTAAATTCCAAAATGGTGGTGCCTTGTATGAAGATACAGAGGTTCCCTAAGTGGTATCTGTAAGGGGCTAAGATAGAAAATGGTACTTAAAAGAGCTGCTGGCATAGGAGGAAACCGTTAGCATGGTGTGTAGTAGCTATTCTGTTGTTTTTGTGCCCTGCAGTTTAATGTCCCTTTAAGGTATTATTACTACCTTCCCACTATTACCCTTCATGCTTAAACCTTTAAGCACCAGACTCCTTAATGCCATTTGCTCCCTAACCACCACAACACCAAACATAATAAACCACCTAAGCACCAGACCACCTACTGCCATTAACCACCTGACCCCAACCAAAATGAACAAACAAAAATTGCTAATCAGCCAATTGCATGGCAGCAACTCAATGCATTTAGGCATCTAGACGTGGTGAAGACGACTTGCTCAAATTCAAACCGAGCATCAGAATGGGGAAGAAAGGGGATTTAAGTGACTTTGAACGTGGCATGATTGTTGGCGCCAGGTGGGCTGGTCTGAGTACTTCAAAAACTGCTGATCTACTGGGATTTTCATGCACAACCATCTCTAGGGTTTACAGAGAATGGTCTGAAAAATAGAAATTATCCAGTGAGCGGCAGTTGTATGGATGAAAATGCCTTGTTGATGTCAGAGGTCATAGGAGAATGGGCAGACTGGTTCGAGAAAATAGAAAGGCAACAGTAACTCAACAGTAACTCAAATAAACTTGTTACAACCAAGGTATGCAGAATACCATATCTGAACGCACAACACGTTGAACCTCGATTTTAGCTGCAACATTCAGATGGTAGGGTCAGAATTTGGTGTAAACAACATGAAAGCATGGATCCATCCTGCCTTGTATCAATGGTTCAGGCTGCTGGTGGTGCTGTAATAGTGTGGGGGATATTTTATTGGCACACTTTGGGCCCCTTAGTACCACGGCCTACGTGAGTATTGTTACTCACCATGTCCATCCATTTATGACTACAGTGTACCCATCTTCTGATGGATGCTTCTAGCAGAATAATGCACAATGTCACAAAGCTCAAATCATCTCAAACTGGTTTCTTGAACATGACAATGAGTTCACTGTACTCCAATGGCCTCCACAGTCACCAGATCTCAATCCAATAGAGTACATTTGGGATGCGGTGGAATGGGAGATTCACATCAAAGATGTACAGCCAACAAATCTGCAGCAACTGTGTGATGCTATCATGTCATTATGGACCAAAATCTCTGAGGAATGTTTCCAACACCTTGTTGAATCTATGCCATGAAGAATTAAGGCAGTTCTGAAGGCAAAAGGGGGTCCAACCCGGTACTAGCAAGGTGTACCTAATAAAGTGGCCAGTGAGTATATATAACTGCTAAGTCTAGTTAAAAACACAACAAAGAAACAAATATAATAAACATGACCAATGTCCAAAAATCATGGGTGCAAAATAAAGCAGACTTAGGTGGTGACTCTAGAGTGCTCCTACAGGAGGGGAGCAGTGGTACACTGCAGCTGGCCATCATTTATCTGTACCCCACACTAACTTTTGTAACTGGTCATTACCAGGACATCAATATTCTGTATTTTAATTAAGGTATCACAGGTTACCCAAATATTACAGAAAAATGTAGTCAATGCATAATACAAAATAATCTAGAGGTGGCCAACATTGTACTAGAGAACGTAGAAGAACAGACGAGCCACATGTTCCAGTACTGTGTGAATTTGTGAAAGATGGTAAACAAACTATTGCACTCACATTTAGTAGAGCACCCCTTTTGGTGCAAATAAAGCAGACTGGGATCAAACAGTCACCCAGCAGACTGGTCTCCGGTGTAGCTCGAACCTCAATAGGTCATACAACGATATTCCTACAAAGGGTGAACCAAATAATCAGCTGTAAATCCAAATAAAAGGTATGACAGCAAGTGGTAAGTGTAAAACTTACTTTAATAAAATGTTAAAAACAAGCAACGCGTTTCTCAGCCAACCGGTGGCTACTTCATCAGGCTTAAGCTTCATTTGCACCAAAAGGGGTGCTCTACTAAATGTGAAAACATTTTATTACCATCTTTCACAAATTCACACAGTACTGGGCCATGTGGCGCTTCTGTTCTTCTATGTTCTCTACAGATTGCTGATTCCAGATCCTGACCTTGATCCTCCCACAGACAGCTGCCTATACCTGGATTTTCCTTATAGAGGCATATTTATCATGCTATGTATGGAGCTTGATACCCCGTGTTTCTGGTGACCCTTCAGGCTCGCCGGAAACACAAGTTATGAAGCAGCATTCTAAAGACCGCTGCTCCATAACCTGTCCACCTGCTCTTAGGTGGTGGACAGACATTGCCACAAATCAACCCGATCGAATACGATCGGGTTGATTGACACCCACTGCTAACGGCCGATTGGCTGTGAATCTGCAGGGGCAGCATTGCACCAGCAGTTCACAAGAACTGCTGGTGCAATGATAAATGCAGAGAGATTATGCTGTCGGCATTTATCGATGTGCAGCGGACATGATCCGCAATATCGGATGATGTCTACTCGCACAATGAAAATTCGGCCCCATAGACTTGTGTTCTATTTTCTACCTTTTTTTATTGTTATATGGTACTTATTATTTCTTGTAATCTTCATTGATTTGTCAACTGTTTATTTATATTTTTATTTTAAAAGATTGTATCACTATTGTCTATCAATCACACAGTCATATTTTTACCATTTTATCTTTTTGACTAAGGGTGCCCCCTATTTTTCTTTATTAACATTTTACTAGAGATGTAAAACAGTCTGTATTTTGATGTTCATACAGTATCCCCTTGACATTTGTTATGCTATTTGAATACTTCTATAGAATCATTACTAACCCTTGAATATTAGTTTTGAACCATTCCCAGCTACTCACACATTTATAAAAATCTATATTCAAATTAATTTTACAACTGATAAAATGAAAAATCTTATGTGAAAAAATCATGCATTTGACATTTATTTAGAACAAATAAATATGGTTATTTTAAAAAAAATGTATTATTCACAAGTTAAGGGCAGACTTGTCCCTTTAATTTTAAATACTAAATTGAGTCTTTGATTCTTAATTTATCTCAGGAACAACATTTTTGTTGTGTTTGTTTATCAGGTGACTGTTAATAAATATAGAATCAGGGGTTGCTGTAGCAACAGTGATTACTTTTTGTTGTAATTGGCACTACAAGTATTTTCCAACCTCCCATGAATGCAATCCCGTACGCTAGGATATAGTATAATATATAGTATTCAGGAGAAACAGATAACGCTTCCTTTATAACATCTCTTTATATTCAGTATAACCACCAATATCTTGTTAATATAAATGTAACTAACAAGTGTTGTGAGTCAAAGCCAAGACACAAATGCTTAGAGCAGTCCAACAACTTTCTATTTTATTGTTGTTATCAAATTTGCTTTGTTCTCTTGGTATCCATTGTTAAAAAGCATACCTAGGTAGTCTCGTGAGCAGCAATGCACTACTGGGATCTAGCTGATAATTGGTAGCTACACATAGAGTACATACCTCTTATTATTGGCTCACCTGCAGTGTTTAGCTAGCTCCCAGTAGCCAATTGCTTTTCATGATTCTACCTAGGTTTATAAAACAAATAAAAGTGAATTGTTACTCTCTAGGAAATCTATTAGCACCCACTATCAATTACACGAGTAGTAATTACAGGGATATTGGGGCTGGCAGTTGCAATGAAATAAATATAAAACAGAGCATGTGTTGCTGCATATTCTCACATCTTATATAGATTTTTAATATAAATCATTGTACAGTGTGTGCCATTTTAATAAAGCAGAAAATTAAAACATAACCTTTTATTGCATAAATTCTAATATTAAAGGGACACTGAACCCACATTTTTTTCTTTCGTGATTCAGGTAGAGCATGAAATTTTAAGCAACTTTCTATTTTACTCCTATTATCAAATTTTCTTTATTCTCTTGGTATCTCTATTTGAAATGCAAGAATGTAAGTTTAGATGCCAGCCCATGTTTGGTGAACAACCTGGGTTGTCCTTGCTGATTGGTGGATAAATTCATCCACCAATAAAAAAATTGCTGTCCAGAGTTATGAACTAAGAAAAAAGCTTAGATGCCTTCTTTTTCAAATAAAAATAGCAAGAGAATGAAGAAAAACTGATAATAGGAGTACATTTGAAAGTTGCTTAAAATTGCATTCTCTATCTGAATCACAAAAGAAAAAATGTGGGTTCAGTGTCCCTTTAAGATGACATTTTGACATTTTCCACTAATAAATAACTACAAAGATTAAAAATAAAATATATAATTTTCCTCATATCCATCCTGTCTGACCAAGGGTTATTCTTCAATAAAGGATAACAAGAATATTAAGGGAACAAAGCAAATTAAGATGATAGGAAAAAGCACTGTAACGTTGTTTAAAATTGCATTTTCTATCTGAATCATAACAGTTTAATTTAAATGTAACTATCACTGTGTACTATAGCAGTTGCATGTATAAATACCAATATATCCTATTAAAGAGATTTTAAGGTGATATGAAACAGTGCTCCTTTAGTTAAAACATTTGATAAATCAGAGTAAACATAAAAAGAATCAGATTGTGTTAAAAAACAGCAGTTTTCTAATAAGCACTGCCCATTGTCACATAAAGAAGCTTACATGATGAGAACTTAAAGGGACAGTCTAGTCAAAATTAAACTTTATGATTCAGATAGGGCATGCAATTTTAAACAACTTTCCAATGTACTTCTATTATCTAATTTGCACAATTCTTTAGATATCCTTTGTTGAAGAAATAGCAATGCACATGTATGAGCCAATCAATCAAGGCCTATATGTGCAGCAACCAATCAGCAGCTACTGGGCATATCTAGATATGCTTTTCAGCAAGTGATATCAAGAGAATGAAGCAAATTAGATAATAGAAGTAAATTAGAAAGTTGTTTAAAATGACATGCTCTTTCTAAATCACGAAAGAAAAAAATTGGGTTTCATGTCCCTTTAAGTTGCATTCTGCATGTTCCGAGCATGGGCAAGAACTGACTGCACAGTAAGCCAGCTCTAATTGATTTAGAAGATTTATGACATCAAGCTCTATATACCTCCCTGCATAGACCCCCAACTTTCTTGTCAAAATATAAAACATAAAAGGTAAAATAATTTTACTAAACATATTGCAATTGTTTCTATTAAAGGGACATTCCAGCCATGGATGCATTTCAGTTTTAAACAGATGCATTTTTGTAATATACATGCATAAGAAAAAATGCTTCTAATAAAAACTTTAGCTGTTTCAAAAGTGTATTTAAGTATGCACCGTGCATCAGCATTTTCAACACAGCACTTGCTCAGGGAGACTAAGATGCTATTACTATCTGGTAATGACTCAGGCCTAGATTTGGAGTTTGGCGGTAGCCGTGAAAACCAGCGTTAGAGGCTCCTAACGCTGGTTTTAGGATACCTCCGGTATTTGGAGTCACTCAAAAAAGGGTCTAACGCTCACTTTTCATCCGCAACTTTTCCATACCGCAGATCCCCTTACGTCAATTGCGTATCCTATCTTTTCAATGGGATTTTTCTAACTCCGGTATTTAGAGTAGTGTCTGAAGTGAGCGTTAGAATTCTAACGACAAAACTCCAGCCGCAGAAAAAAGTCAGTAGTTAAGAGCTTTCTGGGCTAACGCCGGTTCATAAAGCTCTTAACTACTGTGCTCTAAAGTACACTAACACCCATAAACTACCTATGTACCCCTAAAGCGAGGCCCTCCCACATCGCCGCCACTCGATTTAATTTTTTTAACCCCTAATCTGCCGACGCCACCTACGTTATCCTTATGTACCCCTAATCTGCTGCCCCTAACACCGCCGACCCCTATATTATATTTATTAACCCCTAACCTGCCCCCCACAACGTCGCAGCCAGCTACCTACACTTATTAACCCCTAATCTGCCGAGCGGACCGCAACGCTACTATAATAAAGTTATTAACCCCTAATCCGCCTCACTAACCCTATAATAAATAGTATTAACCCCTAATCTGCCCTCCCTAACATCGCCCACACCTAACTTCAATTATTAACCCCTAATCTGCCGACCCGAGCTCACCGCTATTCTAATAAATGTATTAACCCCTAAAGCTAAGTCTAACCCTAACACTAACACCCCCCTAAGTTAAATATAATTTAAATCTAACGAAATTAATTAACTCTTATTAAATAAATTATTCCTATTTAAAGCTAAATACTTACCTGTAAAATAAATCCTAATATAGCTACAATATAAATTATAATTATATTATAGCTATTTTAGGATTAATATTTATTTTACAGGTAACTTTGTATTTATTTTAACCAGGTACAATAGCTATTAAATAGTTAAGAACTATTTAATAGCTAAAATAGTTAAAATAATTACAAAATTACCTGTAAAATAAATCCTAACCTAAGTTACAATTAAACCTAACACTATACTATCATTAAATTAATTAAATAAAATACCTACAATTACCTACAATTAAACCTAACACTACACTATCAATACATTAATTAAATACAATACCTACAAATAACTACAATGAAATAAACTAACTAAAGTACAAAAAATAAAAAAGAACTAAGTTACAAAAAATAAAAAAATATTTACAAACATAAGAAAAATATTACAACAATTTTAAACTAATTACACCTACTCTAAGCCCCCTAATAAAATAACAAAGACCCCCAAAATAAAAAATGCCCTACCCTATTCTAAATTACTAAAGTTCAAAGCTCTTTTACCTTACCAGCCCTGAACAGGGCCCTTTGCGGGGCATGCCCCAAGATGTTCAGCTCTTTTGCCTGTAAAAAAAAACATACAATACCCCCCCAACATTACAACCCACCACCCACATACCCCTAATCTAACCCAAACCCCCCTTAAATAAACCTAACACTAAGCCCCTGAAGATCATCCTACCTTGTCTTCACCTCACCGGGTATCACCAATTGGTCCTGGCTCCAAAATCTTCATCCAACCCAAGCGGGGGCTGGCGATCCATCATCCGGTGGCTGAAGAGGTCCAGAAGAGGCTCCAAAGTCTTCATCCTATCCGGGAAGAAGAGTAGATCCGGACCGGCAACCATCATCTTCCAAACGTCATCTTCTATCTTCATCCGATGAGGACCGGCTCCATCCTGAAGACCTCCACCGCGGACCCATCTTCATCCGGCGACGTCCAACTAAAGAATGACGGTTCCTTTAAGGGACGTCATCCAAGATGGCATCCCTTGAATTCCGATTGGCTGATAGGATTCTATCAGCCAATCGGAATTAAGGTAGGAATATTCTGATTTGCTGATGGAATCTGCCAATCAGAATCAAGTTCAATCCGATTGGCTGATCCAATCAGCCAATCAGATTGAGCTCGCATTCTATTGGCTGTTCCGATCATCGTATCATCGTATCATCGTATGTTTGTAAATATTTTTTTATTTTTTTGTAACTTAGTTCTTTTTTATTTTTTGTACTTTAGTTAGTTTATTTCATTGTAGTTATTTGTAGGTATTGTATTTAATTAATGTATTGATAGTGTAGTGTTAGGTTTAATTGTAGGTAATTGTAGGTATTTTATTTAATTAATTTAATGATAGTATAGTGTTAGGTTTAATTGTAACTTAGGTTAGGATTTATTTTACAGGTAATTTTGTAATTATTTTAACTATTTTAGCTATTAAATAGTTCTTAACTATTTAATAGCTATTGTACATGGTTAAAATAAATACAAAGTTACCTGTAAAATAAATATTAATCCTAAAATAGCTATAATATAAATATAATTTATATTGTAGCTAAATTAGGATTTATTTTACAGGTAAGTATTTAGCTTTAAATAGGAATAATTTATTTAATAAGAGTTAATTAATTTCGTTAGATTTAAATTATATTTAAGTTAAGGGGGTGTTAGTGTTAGGGTTAGACTTAGCTTTAGGGGTTAATACATTTATTAGAATAGCGGTGAGCTCCGGTCGGCATATTAGGGGTTAATGTTTGAAGTTAGGTGTCGATGATGTTAGAGAGGGCAGATTAGGGGTTAATACTATTTATTATAGGGTTAGTGAGGCGGATTAGGGGTTAATAACTTTATTATGATAGCGGTGCGGTCCGCTCGGCAGATTAGGGGTTAATAAGTGTAGGCAGGTGGAGGCGACGTTGTGGGGGGCAGATTAGGGGTTAATAAATATAATATAGGGGTCGGCGGTGTTAGGGGCAGCAGATTAGGGGTACATAAGGATAATGTAAGTAGCGGCGGTTTACGGAGCGGCAGATTAGGGGTTAAAAATAATATGCAGGGGTCAGCGATAGCGGGGGCGGCAGATTAGGGGTTAATAAGTGTAAGGCTAGGGGTGTTTAGACTCGGGGTACATGTTAGGGTGCAGACGTAGGAAGTGTTTCCCCATAGCAAACAATGGGGCTGCGTTAGGAGCTGAACGCGGCTTTTTTGCAGGTGTTAGGTTTTTTTTCAGCTCAAACAGCCCCATTGTTTCCTATGGGGGAATCGTGCACGAGCACGTTTTTGAGGCTGGCTGCGTCCGTAAGCAACTCTGGTATCGAGAGTTGAAGCTGCGTTAAATATGCTCTACGCTCTTTTTTTGGAGCCTAACGCAGCCTTTATGTGGACTCTCAATACCAGAGTTATTTTTATGGTGCGGCCAGAAAAAAGCCAGCGTTAGCTACGCGGGTCCTTACCGACAAAACTCTAAATCTTGCCGTCAGTTTGTTAATTGCTGACATGATACAAGCCCCACTAGTGGTCTGATCAGCTGCAGTATTTAAAATACTGGTGCACTGAGAATATCTAGCTATGCTTCACATGCATGGGCAGAGATAAAACAGTGGTAACTTTCACTAGAAGCATTTTTGCCAATACATGTATATTGCATATCAGCGCACACTGACATAGTAAAGTAAATCACAAAGCGAACGTGAGCTTGCATTGCATTGCTGGGAAGCATTGTGCTCACAAGAGCGTGCTTCCATAGACTCCAATGGGAGCCTGGTTCTGATGCCATCCGAGACAGCATCAGAACCTTGCACAGTGAAGGGGGTAGCGAAGCGATGGCAGCAGTTTGTAAATATATATGTATATGCTTATCTATACATATATATTTATGTGTTCATATGTTTTCATACACATATGTATATAGTAACAAACCTATATATTTATAGGGAACACACAGACCGCTATGTAAAGGCATTTTTCAGTACTGTTTTTTTTTTCTAACACCCCACTCCCACCAACTTCAGACCCCCAAAAACTGCCTATTACAGTTGTTTTTTTATTAAATAAAAAAAAGTTAAATTTTTTTAATAAAAAACTATCGGCTAAATTACGAGTTGTGCGTTAGGTTAAAAAAACAGCGTTAAGAGGTCCTAACGCTGCTTTTTAACGCCCACTGGTATTACGAGTCTTGAAGGTACAGGCTTACCGCTCACGTTTTTGGCCAGACTTGCAAATACACTTACGTGAATTGCGTATCCTCTTTTTTCAATGTGACTTGCATAGTGCCGGTATTACGAGTCTGCCAAAAAGTGAGCGGTAGACCCTACACTGGTACTGCATTTTAGCATAAAACTTAACTAAAGTGCTAAAAAGTACACTAACACCCATAAACTACCTATTGACCCCTAAACTGAGGCCCTCCCGCATCGCAAACACTAAAAAAAATGTTTTAACCCCTTGTTACAGAAGCATTAGTTATTTTGTTGTGAAGAGCTTATTTCCCAGCAGCAATGCCTGAACCAGCAAGCCAGCGCCTAAGAAGGGCTCCAAGAAAACCGTAACAAGTATCATTTCATAAAGAGTTAACTTTTTTTCTCAGCTTTTAGAAACTATTGTCTAATCACCTCTGGAGCCAGACTGCTAATTGATAAGATGAACTTGTAAACTTGTTATCTTAAGTACTGTAATCCTATTGTGGCCTGTCAAAGGAAAGTGCTCTCTATCTAAATGTGTGATGGGGGATTTTGTGCTTCCCCCCCTCTCCCCCTGGGAGTGCCCTGTGTGCATGTAACCTTAATAAAAAGCAGGCTGGGCATCCCAGTCCTGAGTTCTTGTTTGACCCTCAATCGCAGCGTTGACTCGTTTTTGTGGGCAGAAGGGTATCCTAGCTGTACTGCAGCTAAGGGAGATTATTCTATATTTGCGAGACTCATATAGAATACTATGGAAAGCAGCTTCTCCCCTCTTTAGCAATAGGGATCCAGGCTACTAAGCGGTCCATCTCTCAGCGAGACTAAGGGTAACCGTAACATTTGGCGGCAGTGGTGGGATTTTCCTGGATTTCCTAGGAGAGGTACAGAACGGATGGAGAGCGCTTACGAAAAATTGAAGCGTACAACCCTGAAGGATTTACTTGAAAGCAGAGGGGGGTACGCCAGCAACCGGCCGAGGAGAGAGCTGATCACAGAATTGACCGAACTGGATCAGAGCTTCACAATGGCGGAAACACCGACCACGATTAGTGACGAAAAAACCAGGATTGTTCGGGAAAGGCTCTCATTATACGGGCCGAACCCCTCCATGGAATTGGTACAGCAGTTGATGGCAGAGGCGGACGAGGATATACGAGAGACTCGAGCCCACGAACTCAACCTAGCGAACGCACACCGCAATGCTGTACCCCCGCAGGTAATCATCCCTGTCGAAAATGCTGGGAGGCCCAAGATACCCTATGCGGCATTTCGACCCTTCCTAGAGAGCGAGACAGGGATTGATGAATATTTGGTGGACTTCGAAAGGCAATGTGCCCTGCACCAGATTCCCAACAGAGAGTGGCCCACGATATTGTCTGGGAAACTATCCGGGCGAGCCCTGGAAGCCTTTCGTACTCTGGGTGCTGAGGAAGTGACACAGTATGAGCTAGTTAAGGAGACACTGTTGCGACGGTACGCTGTAACTCCGGACACGTATCGCCGACAGTTTCGGGGCACGGAAAAGAAGCCTAACGATACCCATATGGAATGGGCGCACCGAATGCGGAGAGCGGCAAATCACTGGCTGAGCGGAAGTAAAGCGGTGACTGGGGAGGAAATTTTACAATTGTTTCTCTTAGAACATTTTTATAATGGCATGGAACAGCAAGGGAAGGAATGGCTGCGAGACAGGCGGCCTTCTACCTTAGAAGAAGCAGCCAAATTGGCCGATGAACATTATGACTCCCGTCTTCACAAACCCATGAACTACCGAGCTCCAGCACGGGTCGAACCCAGAGAGGTTTACCGTGCACCCCCTCGTGCTGAATTCCGAGCCCCGGTGCCCACAGGGCCCGTCCGACACTCAGGACCACCCAATAACAGCTCTGAGCGTCCCAGACCGACTTGCCACCGATGCAAGCAACCAGGGCATTTCATGGCTAGCTGCCCCCTTAATACGCACCAGACACCCAGGAATTACAATTACCCCTCTGGGTCCTATCGTCCGGCCCGGGCCCTCTGTGTTAACCAAGAGGCCCCTATGGAGGGATATGTGGGGCCGCTTCACGAGGCAGACCCTGTATATGCTGCCTCAGATAACCGCCAGCACCATCGCCAGAGGGTATGGCTCGAGGGGAGATCTACCGAGGGATTGCGAGACACAGGGGCTACTATCACGCTGGTACAGAGTCATTTGGTGCCAGAGCACAAGCGATCCGGACAGACTGTGGCCGTTAGAGTGGCGGGGGGGGGGATGTGTACAAAATTCCAACAGCTAAAGTGCATCTTGATTGGGGAGCGGGAAAGGGGGCTGTGAACGTGGGCCTAATGGATAATTTACCTGCCGAAGTACTACTGGGCAACGATTTGGGCCCCATGACTTCTGCCTATGCTCCAGTATGCAACAACGAGGCGGACCCAGTGACTACACGGGCCCAAGCCCGGACGGAGCGAGAGCTCTCACCAGTGCGGGAGACACAGGTAAGACCTACCCCGACCTTGCCTGACAGGTTAGGCCCCATACCCTGGGACACCCCAGATGCTTTCGAGGCAGAGTCTAAGACTGACCCGACCTTACAAAAGTACCGGGAACGAGCAGAGACCGGAGGGGGCGGGGCAGATAACGAAACATTCTTATGGGAAAAAGGGAAACTATACAGCTGGACAGAGAAAAGGGGACAGCGTAGGCGACAGCTGGTAGTGCCCCACAAATACCGTCAAGAAATCCTCAAAATAACATCCCCTTAGCAGGCCACCTAGCCGTTACCCGTACCCTACACCGCATTACTCACACGTTCTTTTGCCCAGGGGTGCACGCTGACGTTAGAACTTACTGTAACACCTGCGATGTGTGTCAACGAGTAGGAAGGCGAGGCGATCACCCTAAAGCCCAGCTAGTAAATATGCCCATTGTAGAGGAACCCTTCAGCCGGGTTGCTATTGACCTAGTGGGACCACTGGCTACCCCTAGTCCCTCCGGTAAGCGATACATTCTTACCGTAGTGGACTACGCTACCAGGTACCCAGAGGCTGTCGCCCTATCCAACATACAAGCGGATACGGTAGCGAATGCACTAGTACAGGTGTTCTCCCGGGTAGGATTTCCAAAAGAAATCCTATCCGACCGAGGCACCCAATTTACGGCTGAATTGACCCAACAACTCTGGCAGGTTTGCAAAATTAAGTCCCTCCTGAGCTCCCCATACCACCCCCAGATGAACGGGCTGTGTGAGAGGTTCAATGGGACCCTCAAGCAAATGCTCAAGACGTTCACTCAGGAATACCGAGACTGGGAACGCTTCCTGCCGCACCTCCTATTTGCTTATCGGGAGGTGCCCCAGGAAACGACAGGGTTCTCTCCCTTCGAGTTGCTCTACGGAAGAAAGGTACGGGGACCCCTAAACCTGATCCGGGAGCACTGGGAGGGAGAGATGGAGGCTGACGGTGTCCCAATTGTGCCATACGTGCTGGAACTCAGGGACCGAATGGAGCAATTAGCCAAATCCGTGCGGGCTAATCTCCAGTTGGCCCAGAGAAGACAGAAAGTATGGTACGATCGGGGGGCCCGAAAGAGAATCTTCACCATAGGACAAAAGGTGTTAGTACTTAAGCCGGTGAAGACAGACAAATTGCAGGCGTCCTGGCAGGGTCCCTACCAGATCGTAGAGAAAAGGGGAGACACCACTTATGTGATAGCTAGCTGCCACGACAACAATCTTAGAAAGACATTCCATGTAAACATGCTCAAGGAATATTTTGAGCGACCAGAGAACGTGACGGCCGTATGTTGTTCCCCTCAGGAAGACCCCGACAGTTTACCCATTCCAGACCTATTAGAAAAGAGCCTCCCCACAGGTATAGTGGCGCAGGTTCAGATAGGGGACCGACTTAGCCCCACTGAAAGGGAGCAGCTCAACCAACTCCTCCAGTCCAAACACCTCACCTTCTCCCCGAAGCCAGGGTACACTACTTTAACCACCCACCAGGTAGATACTCCGGGACAAGCTCCCTTGCGCCAGGCTCCGTACCGAATCCCCGAAGCAGTTAGGACAGGAATGAAGAAGGAGATCGATGAGATGCTCCAGCTCAGGGTAATTGAGCCCTCCGATAGTCCCTGGGCCTCCCCAGTTGTCTTGGTGCCCAAGAAAGATGGGACCACCCGGTTCTGCGTAGACTATCGGAGGCTCAATGAAAATACCGTGACGGACGCTTACCCTATGCCCAGGGTAGACGAGCTACTCGATCGTATAGCCAGGGGAAATTACCTGACCACTATTGACCTCTGCAAAGGTTACTGGCAGATTCCCCTGGCCCCGGAGGCTATCCCCAAGTCGGCATTCGTCACTCCATTCGGCTTATATCAGTTTAGGGTAATGCCGTTTGGGATGAAGAATGCCCCAGCTACATTCCAGCGCTTGGGGGATAGGCTCCTGGATGGCTTCCAGAGTTTTGCTTGCGCCTACCTGGACGACATAGCGATCCACAGTGAGTCCTGGGAGGACCACTTAGCTCATGTGGGAATGGTTCTGGATCAGATCCGGGCTGCTGGCCTGACTCTGAAGCCAGAAAAATGCCACTTTGGGATGGCCGAGGTACAGTACCTGGGTCACCGGGTGGGGTGTGGAAAGCAGCGACCAGAGCCGGCCAAAATAGAAGCTGTCGCCAATTGGCCCACCCCCATCACTAAGACTCAGGTCCTAGCCTTCCTGGGCATGGCAGGGTACTATAGACGGTTCGTACCAGACTACAGCACACTTGCCAAACCCCTGACTGACTTGACCAAGAAGAACTTACCTCGACAGGTCCTGTGGTCTCCCCACTGTGAAACGGCTTTCCAGGCTCTCAAAAATGCTCTAATTAACGCTCCTGTCTTGGCGGCCCCAGCCCTTAACAAACGTTTTATCGTCCATACAGATGCTTCCATGTTCGGGCTGGGAGCCGTCCTCAGCCAAGTAGGCGAAGATGGAGGGGAGCATCCAGTTGCCTACATCAGCCGGAAGCTCCTACACTGCGAAGTCAGCTATGCAGCGGTCAAAAAGGAGTGTTTGGCTTTGGTGTGGGCATTAAAGAAATTGACTCCCTATTTATATGGTCAGGAGTTCACTCTGGTCACCGACCATAACCTGTTGGTGTGGCTGAACCGGGTCTCTGGAGATAACGGCAGGCTATTACGTTGGAGCTTATCGTTGCAACCCTTCAATTTCACCATTACTTTCAGACCTGGGAAACAGAATGGCAACGCTGACGGGTTGTCCAGACAAACCGACCTCAGCCCCGCATAACCAGCGGTCTGGACAGCCTTAGTCTGCCCCGAAAAGGGGTCAGACCGTGTCTGCCAGAGTGTTCCACAGAAAGGGAGCACTGTTACAGAAGCATTAGTTATTTTGTTGTGAAGAGCTTATTTCCCAGCAGCAATGCCTGAACCAGCAAGCCAGCGCCTAAGAAGGGCTCCAAGAAAACCGTAACAAGTATCATTTCATAAAGAGTTAACTCTTTTTTTTCTCAGCTTTTAGAAACTATTGTCTAATCACCTCTGGAGCCAGACTGCTAATTGATAAGATGAACTTGTAAACTTGTTATCTTAAGTACTGTAATCCTATTGTGGCCTGTCAAAGGAAAGTGCTCTCTATCTAAATGTGTGATGGGGGATTTTGTGCTTCCCCCCCTCTCCCCCTGGGAGTGCCCTGTGTGCATGTAACCTTAATAAAAAGCAGGCTGGGCATCCCAGTCCTGAGTTCTTGTTTGACCCTCAATCGCAGCGTTGACTCGTTTTTGTGGGCAGAAGGGTATCCTAGCTGTACTGCAGCTAAGGGAGATTATTCTATATTTGCGAGACTCATATAGAATACTATGGAAAGCAGCTTCTCCCCTCTTTAGCAATAGGGATCCAGGCTACTAAGCGGTCCATCTCTCAGCGAGACTAAGGGTAACCGTAACACCCCTAATCTGCCGAACCGGACATCGCCGCAAGTATAATAAATATATTAACCCCTAAACCGCCGCACTCCCGCCTCGCAAATATTAGTTAAATATTATTAACCCCTAATTTGCCGCCCGCAACATCGCTGCCACTATACTAAAGTTATTAACCCCTAAATCTAAGTCTAATCCTAACCCTAACCGCCCCTAACTTAAATATAATTTAAATAAATCTAAATAAAAATTACTATAATTAACTAAATTATTCCTATTTAAAACTAAATACCTATAAAATAAACCCTAAGATAGCTACAATATAACTAATAGTCCATCTTCAAGACATCCGATGCGGAGCATCCTCTTCATCCGACGGCTCTTCTGGAATGAAGGTTCCTTTACATGACATCATCCAATATGGCATCCCTTCAATTCCGATTGGCTGATAGAATTCTATTAGCCAATCGGAATTAAGGTAGAAAAAATCCTATTGGCTGATGCAATCAGCCAATAGGATTGAGCTTGCATTCTATTGGCTGATTGGAATTCTAGCAGCCAATCGGAAATTGAAGGGACGCCATCTTGGATGATGTCATTTAAAGAACCTTCATTCCAGAAGAGCCGTCGGATGAAGAGGATGCTCTGCGTCGGATGTCTTGAAGATGGACCCGCTCCGCGCCGGATGGATGCAGATAGAAAATGCTGTCTGGATGAAGACTTCTGCCCATCTGGAGGACCACTTCAGCCCGGCTTGGATGAAGACTTCCCCCAGCTTTGTTGAGGAATTGGCCCGGTTGGATGAAGACTTCTCCCGGTAAGGTGATCTTCAAGGGGTTAGTGTTAGTTTTTTTTTAAGGGGGTATTGGGTGGGTTTTAGAGTAGGGTTGGTTGTGTGGGTGGTGGGTTTCATTGTTGGGGGGATTTGTAATTTTTTTTACAGGTAAGAGAGCTGATTACTTTGGGGCAATGCCCCGCAAAAGGCCCTTTTAAGGGCTATTTGTGATTTAGTGTAGGGTAGGGCTTTTTTATTTTGGGGGGCATTTTTATTTTGTTAGGGGGATTAGATTAGGTGTAATTAGTTTAAAAATCTTGTAATTTGTTTATTATTTTCTGTAATTTAGTGGGGGGGTTTTTGTACTTTAGATAATTTAATTTAATTGTATTTAATTTATGGAAATAATTTAATTATAGTGTAGTGTTAGGTGTAATTGTAACTTAGGTTAGGTTTTATTTTACAGGTACTTTTGTATTTATTTTATCTAGGTAGTTATTAAATAGTTAATAACTATTTAATAACTATTGTACCTAGTTAAAATAAATACAAATTTGCCTGTAAAATAAATATAAACCCTAAGCTAGATACAATGTAACTATTAGTTATATTGTAGCTAGCTAAGGGTTTATTTTATAGGTAAGTATTTAGTTTTAAATAGGAATAATGATAGAAATTTTTATTTTGATTTCTTTTAATTATATTTAAGTTAGGGGGTGTTAGGTTTAAGGTTAGACTTAGGTTTAGGGGTTAATAACTTTAATATAGTGGCGGCGACGTTGGGGACGGCAGATTAGGGGTTAAAAAGTGTAGGTAGGTTGTGGCGACATTGGGGGCGGCAGATTAGGGGTTAATAAATATAATGTAGGTGTCGGCGATGTTGGAGGAATCAGATTAGGGGTTCATAAGTATAATGTAGGTGGCGGCGGTGTCTGGAGCAGCAGATTAGGGGTTAATAATTATAATGTAGATGTTGGCGATGTTGGGGGTGGCAGATTAGGGGTTAATAAGTGTAAGATTAGGGGTGTTTAGACTCGGGGTTCATGTAAGGGTGTTAGGTTTAGACATAAAATGTATTTCCCCATAGGAATCAATGGGGCTACGTTAAGGAATTTTACGCTGCTTTCTTGCAGGTGTTAGACTTTTTGCTCAACGCTCACTTCTTGTCTGGTTTGTAAAAACCCGTAATACCAGCGCTGTCTGTAAGTGAGCGGTGAGCATAAACTGCTCGTTAGCACCGCAAAGCCTCTAACGCAAAACTCGTAATCTAGGTGTAAAATTCCTTCTATTTTGAGGGCATTTGGGGAACTTTTAGAAAATTAACCAAAGATCGGATCTCTGGTTAATTTTCTGAGCGCTAATTGCTACTGCAAACTTATGGTAGCAATAACCAGCCACTTGCAATGGCTTGTTAATTATCACGCAACCACAAACTGACAAATATGCCCGTTTGCGGGGGTGCAATACTTTTGCGCTCCACTTGTAATCTAGCCCTTATTACTTATGCAGACCTTTTGCAATGCAGTGTTTAACTGAGGAACAAAATATGTTGTTGTCCTTTTTAAGCTGTTGCTATCAACATATCAGATTGTTATTTGGAGAAAAAGTCAGATGACTCATGGCATAAATAGTTTGAGGCACGGGAAATTAGTTGGAATATCAAATAAGCATACACTGAGGCCACCTAATAAAAAATATACAGAATATTTGTGTTTAAAACATCAAATAATAAGCAAGTTTAACAAATGACAAAGTACAGGTAGTTACTCAAGCCTCAAAAAATCTGTGCGATTCCTGGTTTCAGCGCATGTCCTATCATAAATGTATAAAGACAAGAGTCTACTACATATTTTTTTTGTTGCATGAAAAAAGTTGGCATAGATCTGTTAAAAAAAAAGGAAATGCATTTTTGTGAGTATCCTTCATCAGAATGAAAATTAAACATAGTTTTATCTAGAAGACTGAAGGAAAGACACAAAAAAAGATAGAAAGTAAGTCTATTTCATAGAAATCAAAAATATAATCACTTTGCAACCCCATTCAGAAGATGAACACAATCCCAGATGCACAAATATTTAGCTATGAAATAAATATTCTAGCATCTCAAACTCTGACAGGTTACACAAGTCATTTGCAAGGCTGACACTTTTGCTCCAGCCAAGATAAGGGCGATGTGTGAGTCCTAACAAACAAAACGCGTTTGACTGATCATTTGCAGGAGTAATGTACTACCGAGAGTCTTGTCTTGTTCCTCTGCGTGTTATTTTTTGATAAAAAAAAATATTGTCTTATTTTTAAGTGCTTGTACATGGCTTATTTTTTCAATATCATGTTCAGCCCTAAAGCTAATTGTCTTGCTACTTCTGTTCAATGCACAGTTTGACAGATCTTTTTTGCCCTTTCAAAAGATGTATTTTATTGTTGTATCTGATGCTTTGCTTAGAAGATTCAAACAGTTGAAATATTAAGTATTTGAAGGTTAAAAATAGTATTCTACCCAGGGCAGAGTGTAATTTGTGAGGTTGACGATGCAAACAGAACATCACATAGACAACAAGGATTAAACAATAACGCGTTTCGCAATAACAACAAAACAAAAGAATAGAAAGATGTACTGAAGGTCAAGAATCTAATAGTACATCCACTGATTTATAGAAATGTCTGGGACAATGATGTTGTAGCTTGACAGGATCAAACTGCAAATGTCACCAAAATATAGATTTTAGTGATAAATTTAAAGGGACAATAAACATGAAATAAATTAAAGAATGTATGCATAGTCTGCCTTACAGATTTTATTGAGCTATAATTTAATCTCGGAGTTGGAAGGTTAAAAAAATATGTTTTAAAAGATCTCTTAGAGGACTCCTCCTGCTGCCACCAAACCTGCACACATTTTTTTAATGCTTGCAGCGTGTGGTACTGCAATTAAAGGGATACTAAACCCAATTTATTTATTTCATGATTCACATAGAGCCATTTTAAGCAACTTTCTTATTTACTCCTATTATCATTTTTTCTTGTTCTCTTGCTATCTTTATTTCAAAAGCAGAACTGTAAAGCTTTGGAGCCGACCCATTTTTGGTTCATCACCTGGGTAGCACTTGCTGATTGGTGGCTAAATGTACCCACCAATCAGTAAGTGCTAACCAGGGTGCTGAATCAAACTTGGGCAGACTCCTAAGCTTAGATTGCTGCTTTTTCAAATAAAGATTTCAAGGGAACAAAGATAAATTGATAATAGGAGTAAATAAGAAAGTTGCTTAAATTTGCTCTATTTGAATCATGAAATAAAAAATGTGGATTTAGTATCCCTTTAAAGAGGCTACTATTCTAAACGTATGGTATGCTGTCTGGCTGGCATTTCCATCCTTCAGTCTGATGGCCTAAAACATCTGTACTACCCACTTCTGAAAGTAAGAAAAACTGTGTGTGCTTATGGGAGGCTGTGAGAAAACTTTCAGGATATCTTTCGAAAAGTAGAGTTTTCTTTTAATCTTGCAATTGAATTTAAAATTTGAAAATGATGTTTGTTGGTTTTTTCAATTTTGAGAGTTGGAAGTGCAGACTGCTAGCCCTGCCATATATCTGTCCCTAGATGGCCTCAGCAGATTATGCAGGTTTTGCTAACATATTGAATGTGGTTAGCCTTTTCTACTCCACTAACATGTCTGGATTCTCAAATGGAGTTTGGCTACTAAAAAACAACTGCATTAATTAATTCAAATTTTTTTTCCACACACGTGTCATGCTTTTTTATTCCAGACAGAAGAAAAATACTGTAATTGCAAGATATTAACTGTCTCATTAAGGGCAAGGTTACCAGTAGCGTGCTAACTGTTGCGGGCTAGCAATAAGGGGTATATTGCAGCTCTTGGTGCACGTCGGAAGTAGCACGTGCATTACAAGTTAAAAGCGTTTGCTTGAGCGCAATTGAATTTAACGCTTGTGCAGTTAGCACAACTTCAGAGCTCTGGTTAATCATTATCCTTGACTAAAAAGTTGCACAAAAAACAACAAAAATGCCTAATAGCACTGTAACAAATAAAAATTGCATAAAAATGTTATAAGGGTTCAAAGATACAAGGTCTCAGGTGCTAGAAGAAAAAAAAAGACTGTAAAGGGCTTTAACATAGAGATACACATCTAAATATGTAACTTTTTCCCTCTGGGCAAGTAGCTTTTAACCCCTGACTAGTGAATATATGTATATAAATATGTATAATTTCTATGTATGTACATATGCATTTATGTATTTATATGTGTTTTATTGTATATCTACTGTACATATTTCCCATGCCAATGTTCTTCACGTACAGGATAATGTCCTTTTTATTGTAAATACATATTTCTATATATATAAATACATATTCATATCCATATATACCCATATATCTATTGCTTCAATGGGATTTTCCTAATGCCGGTATTACGAGTCTTGGAAAAAGTGAGCGGTACAGCCTCTCCTGTCAAGACTGATACCGCATTTAAAAGCAGTAGTTAAGAGTTTTATGGGCTAACGCCGTAACATAAAACTCTTAACTAAAGTGCTAAAAAGTACACTAACACCCATAAACTACCTATTAACCCCTAAACCGAGCCCCCCCCCCATCGCAAACACTATATTAAAAATGTTAACCCCTAATCTGCCTAACCGGACATCGCCGCACTCTCGCCTCGCAAACACTAGTTAAATATTATTAACCCCTAATCTGCTGTCCCTAACATCGCTGACACCTACCTACATGTATTAACCCGTAATCTACTGACCCCAACGTAGCCGCCACTATATTAAATTTATTAACCCCAAAATCTAACCCTAATCCTAACACCCCACTAACTTAAATATTATTTAAATAAATAGAAATAAAATTACTACAATTAAATAAATTATTCCTATTTAAAACTAAATACTTACCTATAAAATAAACCATAAAATAGCTACAATATAACTAATAGTTACATTTGTATCTAGCTTTTAAAATAAGACAATATTTTTTTTTATAAAAAAATAACACGCAGAGGAACAAGACAAGACTCTGGGTAGTACATTACTCCTGCAAATGATCAGTCAAACGCGTTTTGTTTGTTAGGACTCACACATCGCCCTTATCTTGGCTGGAGCAAAAGTGTCAGCCTTGCAAATGACTTGTGTAACCTGTCAGAGTTTGAGGTGCTAGAATATTTATTTCATAGCTAAATATTTGTGCATCTGGGATTGTGTTCATCTTCTGAATGGGGTTGCAAAGTGATTATATTTTTGATTTCTATGAAATAGACTTACTTTCTATCTTTTTTTTGTCTTTCCTTCTATCTTCTGGATAAAACTATGTTTATTTTTCATTTTGATGAAGGATACTCACAAAAATGCATTTCCTTTTCTATGCCAATCAGAATTAAGGTAGAAAAAATCCTATTGGTTGATCCAATCAGCCAATAGGATTGAGCTCGCATTCTATTGGCTGTTCCAATCAGCCAATAGTATGCAAGCTCAATCCTATTGGCTGTTCTAATCAGCCAATAGGATTTAACTTCAATCCTATTGGCTGATTGGATCAGCCAATAGGATTTTTACTACCTTAATTCCGAATGGCTGATAGAATTCTATCAGCCAATTGGAATTGAAGGGACGCCATCTTGGATGATGTCATTTAAAGGACCCATCATTGTTCCAGTCGCCGTCGAACGAAGAGGATGCTCTGTGATGGATCTCTTGAAGATGGACCCGCTCCGCTCCGGATGGATGAAGATTGAAGATGCCGTTTGGATGAAGACTTCTGCCCATCTGGAGAAACTCTTCTGCCCGGATAGGATGAAGACTTTGGACCGTCTGGAGGACCACTTCTGCCCGGTTGGGTGAAGACGTCTCAAGGTAGGGTGATCTTCAAGGGGGTAGTGTTAGGTTTTATTATTAAGGGGGGATTGGGAGGGTTTTAGAGTAGGGTTGGGTGTGTGGGTGGTGGGTTGTAATGTTGGGGGGGTATTGTCTTTTTTTTTACAGGTAAAAGAGCTGATCACTTTGGGGCAATGCCCTGCAAAAAGCTCTTTTAAGGGCTATTTGTAATTTAGTATAGGGTAGGGATTTTTATTATTTTGGGGGGCTTTTTATTTTATTAGAGGGATTAGATTAGGTGTAATTAGTTTAAAAAACTTATAATTATGTTATTATTTTCTGCAATTTATTATTTATTTATTTTTTCATAATTTAGTTTATTTAATTTAATTGTAATTAATTGTAGTTAATTTAGTTAATTTATTTAATTATAGTGTAGTGTTAGATGTAATTGTAACTTAGGTTAGGATTTATTTTACAGGAATATTTGTATTTATTTTAACTAGGAAGTTATTAAATAGTTAATAACTATTTAATAACTATTGTACCTAGTTAAAATAAAAACAAAATTGCCTGTAAAATAAAAATAAATTTTAAGATAGCTACAATGTAACTATTAGTTATATTGTAGCTATCTTATGGCTTATTTTATAGGTAAGTATTTAGTTTTAAATATGAATAATTTATTTAATAATATTATTTTTATTTAGATGTATTTAAATTATATTTAAGTTGGGGGGGTTAGGGTTAGACTTAGGTTTAGGGGTTAATAACTTTATTATAGTGGCAGCGACGTTGGGGGCAGCAGATTAGGGGTTAATAATTGTAGGTAGGCTGCGACGACATTGGGGGTGGCAGAATAGGAGTTAATACCTATAATGTAGGTGGCGGCGGAGTCCGGAGCGGCAGATTAGGGGTTAATAAGTGTAAGGTTAGGAGTGTTTAGACTCGGGGTTCATGTTAGGGTTTTAGGTGTAGACATAAATTTTATTTCCCCATAGGAATCAATGGGGCTGCGTTAGGAGACAAACACTGCTTTTTTGCAGGTGTTAGACTTTTTTTCAGCCGAATCAACCCCATTGATTCCTATGGGGAAATCGTGCACAAGCACGTTTTGCCAGCTTACCGCTACCGTAAGCAGCACTGGTATTGAGGTGAGATGTGGAGCTAAATTCTACTCTACGCTCACTTTTTTACTGTAGGTGAGCGGTAAGGAACAACTATTCGTTAGCACCGCACACCATTACCGAAAAAAACTTGTAATCTAGCCATATATATTTAATAATAAAAAATTGCATTATTTTCAATGTGAAGAACATTGGAATGTAAAATATGTGTTTTGCGCATCGCGTTTCTCTATTTAGATTTTAACACTTTGTTAAATTTAAAATAAAAAATAATACAAATTATTAAACATACTGTTATGTATATTTAATAATTTCTAATACTTTTATTATGTTTTTATATGTAATATTTCCATAATGCGCCTTAAAATTACTAAGTTCTCATGTGCGCTATCCCGACAGTCTTAAAGCTAAAAAACAAAACCCAATGCATAAAATGCATATTTTATATTCCTATGGTCTTCACATAGAAAATAATGCACTTTATATTATGATATTTGCAAGGTGAGGGTGCCTGGATTTAATTAAAAATAGTTTTAAAGCTATGAACAAGAGCACGCTAGAGTATTAGTAATCCTGTATTATCCCCTTTGCTGAGATTCAAATTAGTGGGTTCCCAAAAGATAAGCAATCTCTCCTTAGCACAATGGGTAAGAGCCTTAGCTCATTGAAGATAGCATGTTTAGCCTTAGCTACGCGCGTTTCACCCTTTCAGGCATGGGTTTTTTCCAGCTATGAGATTGCTAATCTTTTGGGAACCCGCTAATTTGAATCTCAGCAAAGGGGATAATACAGGATTGCTTCAAATTGTTAAGTCACTATCGACCTGGAAGCACTCAGAGACCGGACAACCCTTGAGCCCTATGAGACAGGGAATTCTGACATGGACAGACATTTCCAACACATGTCAAAGCAGCCATGGCTGAAAAATTTTGCCTATACCGAAGTAAACTTGGCTTTGCATTAGGAAACAGTGAGTAAACAGCAATAAGCCTGTGATATGTTTTACTGAGTCCTAAACAGTCACTGCTTTATTGAACTCTCTGTAGCCTATTAAGGCGATTTGCTTAAAGTAAAGGGGAATCATACATAGTGTCTAACAAGACGGCACCTTTTTTACTAACACTCAACCTAATATTGCAATAGATGCATAGGGGCCGAATTATCAATCTTCGAATGGAGCTTGATGCCCCTGTTTCCGTGCGAGCCTTCAAGCTCGCCGGAAACAGCAGTTATGAAGCAGCGGTCTAAAGACTGATGCTTCATAACTGGTCTGCTGACTCTGAGGCTTCGGTCTGCAATCCACTTGATCCTATATGATCGGGCTGATTGACACCTCCTGTTAGCAGCCGATTGACCGTGAATCTGCAGGGGGCAGCATTGCACAAGTAGTTCTGGTGAACTGGGTGAAGACTTCTGCCGTCTGGAGGACCACTTCTCCCAGCTTCGTTGAGGACATCTTGCCGCTTGAATGAAGACTTCTCCCAGCTTCATTGAGGATGGATGTCGGCTCTTCAAAACTGTAAGTGGATCTTCAGGGGTTGGTGTTAGGATTTTTTAAGTGTGTATTGGGTGGGTTTTATTTTTAGATTAGGGGTTTGTGCCACAATAGAGCTAAATGCCCTTTTAAGGGCAATGCCCAACCAAATGCCCTTTTCAGGGCAATGGGGAGCTTAGGATTTTTTTATTTAGGGTTTTATTTGGGGGGGTTGATTGTGTGGGTGGTGGGTTTAACTGTTGGGGGGGTTGTTTGTATTTTTTTTTACAAGTAAAAGAGCTGATTTCTTTGGGGCAATGCCCCGCAAAAGGCCCTTTTAAGGGCTATTGGTAGTTTAGTTTAGGCTAGGGTTTTTTATTTTGGGTGGGCTTTTTTATTTTGTTAGGGTTATTAGATTAGGTGTAATTAGTTTAAAGAGCTTGTCATTTGTTTTTTATTTTCTGTAATTTAGTGGGGGGTTTTGTAATTTAGCTAATTGTATTGAATTTAGTTAATTGTATTTAATTTTGGGTATTTATTTAATTGTAGGGTTAGGTTAGGTGTTAGTGTAAGACAGGTTAGGTTTTATTTTACAGGTCAATGTGTATTTATTTTAACTAGGTAGTTATTAAATAGTTAATAACTTTTTAGTAACTCTTCTACCTAGTTAAAATAAATACAAACTTGCCTGTAAAATAAAAATAAACCCTAAGCTATATACAATGTAACTATTAGTTATATTGTAGCTAGCTTAAGGTTTATTTTATAGGTATTTAGTTTTAAATAGGAATTATTTAGGTAATGATAGTAAATTTTATTTAGATTTATTTTAATTATATTTAAGTTAGGGGTTTTAGGGTTAGGCTTAGACTTAGGTTTAGGGGTTAATAAATTTAGTATAGTGGTGGCGACGTTGGGGGCGGCAGATTAGGGATTAATAAATGTAGGTAGGTGGCGGCGATGTTAGGGACGGAAGATTAGGGGTTAATAATATTTAACTAGTGTTTGTGAGGCAGAAGTATGGCGGTTTAGGGGTTAATAACTGTAATGTAGGTGACGGCGATGTTAGGGACAGCAGATTAGGGGTTAATAATATTTAAATAGTGTTTGAGTTGCGGGAGTGCGGCGGTTTAGGGGTTAATATGTTTATTATAGTGGCAGCTATGTCGGGAGCGGCAGATTAGGGGTTAATAATTTTATTATAGTGTTTGTAATGCGAGAGGGCCTCGGTTTAGGGGTTAATAGGTAGTTTATGGGTGTTAGTGTACTTTTTAGCACTTTAGTTATGAGTTTTATGCTACGGCTTTGTAGTGTAAAACTACTAACTTTAAAATCTTGACGGGATAGGGTGTACCGCTCACTTTTTGGCCTCCCAGGACAAGCTCGTAATACCGACTCTATGGAAGTCCCATAGAAAAAAGACTATACGCAATTTGCGTACGTTGATTTGCGGTAAGGCCAAAAAAGTGTGCGGTGCCCCTAAATCTGCAAGACTCGTAATACCAGCGGTAGTAAAAAAGCAGTGTTAGGAGGCGTAATGCTGCTTTTTTACTCATAACGCAAGACTCGTAATCTAGCTGTTAGTGTTTTTTTATTTTTCGTAATTTTTTTCGTATTGTTAGGTTTTTTAAATCTTGTAATTTAGTTTTTTTATTTTTATTTTATTTTCTTAAAATAGTTATGTTAGGTTTATTTATAGTTTAATCTTAGTTTTTTTTTTATTTCACAGATAAGTTTTTATTTATTTTAAGATAGTTATATTGCAAGTTTTATTGAAAGTATAGGGGATAGTTAGGTTTAGGGGTTACTAGGTTTAGTTTAGTCTTTGTGATGTGGGGGACCGGTGGTTTAGGGGTTAATACCTTATTTTAGTGTTTGCGATGTGGGGGTTCAGCAGTTTAGAGGTTAATATGTTTATTTAGTGTCAGCGATGTCGGGGGCAGCGGATTAGGGGCTAATAGGTTTATTTAGGTGTTAGCAATGTGAGGGGTGGCAGTTTAGAGGTTAATCACTTTATTTAGTGTCTGAGATTATTATTTTTATTATTATTATTATCATTTATTTGTAAAGTGCCGCCAAACTCTGTAGCGCTGGGTATAATGATAGGGGTATACAATGACAAAGATTTGTGATAAAATACAAAACATAACACAACTAAACAAATCTAGTACAGGAGGAAGAGGGCCCTGCTCCGGAGAGCTCACAGTCTACAGGTTTAGGTTGCAGAGACATAAGGTTGGGGTAGCTTGTCACATGGATTGTAGCTGCAGCAGTGAGTCAGGCAGTTCATGTATTAGTTTGGTTCAGATGAGGGATGGAGCAGAGATGGTAAGCCTCTCTGAATAGGTGAGTTTTCAAGGATCATCTGAAGCTATACAAGGTTGCAGACAGTCTTATGGAGCGGGGTAGAGAGTTCCAGAGGACAGGAGCAGCATGTGCGAAGTCTTGGAGGCAAGAGTGGGATGTAGAGATAACAGGAGTGTAGAGACGTAGGTCAGAGGTTGATCGGAGAGGACGGGATGGGGAATATTTCACGATGAGAGAGGAAATATAGTTGAGAACTAGACTGTTTAGTGCTTTGTAAGTTAGGGTTAATACTTTAAATTGTATTCTGGAGTGTATGGGGAGCCAGTGTTGAGACTGAGCGGAGCAGCTGGAGATGTTGAGGGGTGGTGGATTAAGGGTATTTAGACTAAGGGTTTATGTTAGGGTGTTAGGTTTTAACATAACTTTCATTTCCCCATAGACATCAATGGAGATTGCGTTACGGCGCTCTCCATTCCGCAATCGCAGGTGTTAGTTTTTTTTCTAACACTTTCTCCCCATTGATGTCTATGGGGGAAAACGTGCATGAGCACGTAAAGTCAGGACTTGGGTTTTGTGCAGTATGGAGCTTATCGCACCATATCGCACAACAAGAGAAGGTTTTTCAGTAAATTGTATTGGCAGCGCTATGGAAAGTGCGATACGGCTAATTTTTTTGCGTTATTTACGCACCCGGTATAGCGCACAACTTGTAATCTTGGTGATTGTTACTAATGTCATGTTTTTCCTACTAAGCTACTAGATTGTGATAGTTTATTTTGGGAGCTACCACTTAGCATCAATATTGATGTTTATTTAGCATAACTTTTTGAACACTAATTTTGCTTATTATGTGGTTAGTCGAACCCTTTACCAATAAAAAAGATATTTAAATTCATTATTTTTGTGCTGGATAGATTAATCTGCCTCTAGGGCAATCAATAACTGTTTAACTGTTTATTGCTCTAGCATGCTCTTGTTCATAGCTTTTATATATATATATATATATATATATATATATATATATATATATATATATATATATATATATATATATATATATATATATGGCACTGTTCATGTAAATTAGATTTCTATACCTATATATCTATAGGAAGAGATATATAGGTTTATATTGTAATATGTAGTTAGGGAAAAAAAATGACATATCCTGGTATGTGAAGGACATTGGAATGTGAAATATTAAAAGTTCATGCCAGGTTTAACAGTCTTGAATATGCATGGTCGGTTTAGCGTGGGTATGGGTATCAGTTTTTTTGCCGTTTTCCCACTCCAATGACTTCTAAGGGAGAAGAAGTTATGTGGAGACGATAATGTTTTTACGTGAGTCCGGTTAGCGCTTGCGCAAAAGCTTTTTACTTTTAACTTGTAATATGAAAACAACCCGACATGCGCAAAGAGACATTAAACACCTCAAGATATTAATTTAAATTGTTTAATTACATGTAGTAAAACAACTTTGCAAGATACTTTCATTATTTATTTAATTCTCCTTTCCTGTAATTTGATTCTGAATATTGTGGGCTTTCCAATTCATGTTAAACATGTAAGTGCAGACACAGATATATCCCAAACAGTCATTGGTTGCACACACTCTAGTAAGCTATTTATACTAGACATGTGCGATTCGTTTCGGATCGATTCGAAAATTCGTCCGAATTTTTTAAATTCGGAGATTCGGATCGATTCGAAATTCCGAATTGAAATAGTGCCGTGGATTACATGGATTACACTAGTATTGTACAGTATATTAGGTTATATCACTCTGCTTTGGGTTACACCTAATATACAGTACATAATACTAGTCTAATACACAGCATATCCCACCTAACACATACCGAAATTCCGAATTCCAAACCGAATCGAACCGAATCCAGCCGAATTTATTCGAATCTGAATGAATCCAAAACGAATCCGAAACGAATTCATTCGAATTTTTCCGAATTCGAATCGTTCCGAACCGAAATTCGAAAAAAGCCGAATCGATCCGTACTGAACCGAAACAAATTTTTCAATCATGCACAAGTCTAATTTATACCCATTCCTAAATGGTCTCAGTGTATCCCAAGGTACAATATGGCGGCGCCAACTGCTTTATGAACATTAATGTTACCCTTATTTTTTCAATATTTAAACAATTAATATAATTTTTAAAAATAAATGTTCAAATTATTTGCAGGATAATCTTTGCTCTAAATACATCATTAAAGCAAATATTTATTTAGGGCTAGATTACAAGTGAGGCGCAAACGATTTCGCAATCGCTTGCACTCCGTTTTTATTGTGTTCATATTACAAGTTGATCGCGATTTATGCTAGAATCCTTACCGCGATCTTAGAGCTGTGGTTAACTGTTTTCGGAAAATTAAAAGCTTCACAAAACACATCAAAAATACATTACAAAGTACACTTACACTCATAACACTGTCTAATAAAAGTTATTTATAAAAATATATTGCATTAAAAAGTTATAAGGGCTCAAAGATATGAGATCTCTGGTGTTAGAAAAAAAGCAGGCAAAGGGCTTTAACATTGAGATACCTACATATACATTATTTATTATTATTATTTATTATTATTATTATACTTTATTTATGAAGCACCAATATATTCCGCAGCGCTGTCCATGGGTACAATTCATTTAAATATGACAATAATACAAAACTTTTAAGAGACAGGACAAAATTTACAAATACATACAGGAGGAATTGAGGCCCCTATTCCCGTGAAAATGTACAATCTAGAAGGGTAGGAGGTTGAGAAACAGGAAGTGAGGACTGCAAGAGTGAGAAAAGATGTTAATGCAGAGTTAGATGAGGGAAATGTTAGTTAAGTGAAATTAATTTATTATTGAGTTGGGTGGTAGGCTTCTCTGAACAGAAAAGTCTTCAGAGAGCATTTAAAGGAAGAAAGATTAGGGGAAAGCCTGAGAGCACGAGGGAGCGTGTTCCAGAGGGTAGGTGCTGCACGACAGAAGTCCTGCAGTCTAGCATGAGAAGAGGTGATAGTCGCGGATGCAAGGAGCAGGTCATTGTTGGAACTTAGTGGGTGGGCTGGTGTATACTTATTTATTAGTGAGGATAGGTAGAGGGGAGTGGCGTTGGTGAGAGCTTTGTAGTAAGGGTGAGAATTTTGAATTTAATTCTGCTGTGAATGGGGAGCCAATGAAGGGACTCGCAGAGAGGTGCTGCAGATACACAGCGACAGGAAAGGTGGCTTAGCCTGGCAGAGGCATTTAGGATGGATTGAAGGAGGTAGAGGCGGGAAAGAGGAAGGCCAGTAAGTAGGTTATTGCAGTAGTCAAGTCGGGAAATAATATCTAATGATGTATATGTATATATATACATATAGACACAAATAACAACATTAATATATATATACCCATATAAAGACATAAATATAAGTGCATTGGCGCCTTTTCCTCAAAGGGATATTCCAGCCAAAATTGGAAACCACATGGATGCATTTCGGTATTGAACAGAAACAATTTTTTAATATAGATGCATTAGCAAAAATGCTTTTAATAAAAGCTATAGCTGTTTCAAAAGTGTATCTATTATTTATTATTTTTTTTATAAGCCAAAAAGAATGGCAATTCTTGCAGGTAAAAAATCCAAAAGTATCAACCTTGTACTTATTACCCAAAGTACATAAAAATAAATTGAAACCACCAGGAAGACCAATAGTCTCTAGTATAGGAAGCCTTTGCGAACAGGCGAGCAGATTCTTAGATCTCTATTTACCTGACATTGTATTGTCCCTTCCATCTTATACTAGAGACACCATGGACATTCTCAATAAAATCAATGATATCACTCTGGAAAGAGATACGATACTCATCACATGTGATGTAGAATCACTGTATACATCGATTAATCATAATAAGGGCTGCGAAGCAGTTAAATATTTCCTAGAGATGAAATCAAATGAGAATAAGGAGCGTAATGAATTCATTCTACTTCTGTTGAAATTTGTGTAGAGACACAATTACTTTGTGTTCAACGATAATTTTTATCTGCAGATCCAGGGCACCGCAATGGCTCCTCTTGTGCCCCCACATATGCAAATATTTACTTAGGATGGTGGGAGCGAGAAATTGTATTTGATGAAAATTTACAACATTATGCCAGAAACATTAGCCTATGGAGCCGGTACATAGACAAACTGTTCATCATTTGGACAGGAAGTCTAAATGAATTTAAAGAATTCATTAAAATATTGAACACAAACAATCTGAATTTGAAACTAACCTATAATACAAGTGCTCAACAGGTTGAATTATTTGATGTAATCATTTACAAGGATGAAGACTATAAATTAAAAATGGATTTATATAGAAGGAAACTGCTACGAATGCCCTGTTACAATTTGACAGCTGTCATATATTACAAACAAAAAAAGGTATCCCTATTGGGGAATTTCTAAGACTCAGAAGAAATTGTACGGATGATACCATTTTTTATCAGAGAGCAAAGGAGCTCCAAAAACGACTAAAGGAAAGAGGCTATACCCATAAAATAATACGTATTTCATTCCAAAGAGCTAAGAGAATGCCTCGTGACTCACTCTTAACACCAAAGATTAAACCCAAGGGAATGGAAGAATCAGTGAGATTTGTTACTACGTTCAATGCAGACCATGACACTATTAATAAAATACTCAACAGACATGTGGATATTCTAAAATCGGATAATATATTGTCCAAATACATAGGTGATAAAATTAAAACCAGTTGGAGGAGAGCGCCGACTATTGGAAATAAATTAGTTCAAAGTCATTTTGTGAGAAAAAGACCAAGTACTAAGAACATATGTGGTACCTACCCTTGTGGTGGATGTAGCTTTTGCAAATACATTAATAATGAAAGGGAGTTCAACACTAAAACTGGAACCAAATATATGTATGGATTTGCGAATTGCAAAACTAAGAATGTGGTATATTGTTTGCTATGTAACTGTGGAAAAAGATACATTGGAATCACAACACGTGAACTCTGTGTGAGGCTGGGAGAACACGTCAATAGTATTAAAAATTGTGAATTGGACAAAAAGAATGATAAAAATTTGACCCATGTGGCACGACACTATCTGTGTGATAAAATATACTGGTTAAGATATAACATTACCACTAGTTCACTGAGTGTATGCTTTCATTATCTCCAAATAAACACATCTTTGATTATAGAGAACCTGTATGAAAGCAATTTGATATTTATATATGGATATGTGATAGTTTTTGTCATAAGACTGATAGTCTTGCATTTTATGAACACTCTCTAAATAAAAATAGAGATATTTTAGATCAAGGTATATTATAAATATTCATTTAAGGATATTCTTAGCAGGCTTTAGATGAGCAATTATTATCATAGTAATATGTAATTCAATAGAGGAGAATGATGGATTTCCAAAAGTATAGAATATTATAAAGGAGCAGATGCAAAATAATATTTTGGTAGTGTTTAGCTGGAAATAAGTTCTTGTTATACTTTAGCTGAGGTACTAGTAAGAAGCAGATTAAGGGCTCCATGTACGAAGCAGCGTAAGCTGCTCTGGAGCCTTTGCGGGGCAGGTTCGCATATGCGAGCCTGCTTCCCGCAATGTAAGAAGCAGCGGTCATTAGACCGCTGCTTCCTACACCCTACGCCACCTCTTAGGTGGCGAAGCAAAATCACCGAGAGCTCGCTCGCTCTCGGTGATTGACAGCCCCTTCAGTCGCGCGATTGGTCGCGCGACTGAAGGGGCGGGCATTACACACTCCGCTGAGTGTGTAATGATACATACGGGCAAGCGGATCAATAGATCCGCTGCCCGTGTGTAGCGGAGGCGGGCGGACAGCTTCGCGAGTTAAGAAGCTGTCCGCCCGCCTCTTAATACATGGAGCCCTAAAAGAACGTAGATCAGATTAATACAGCGTTACTGAGTTGCAGCTGAAGATGTTGCGTTAATCTTTTACTTGGTATTGCAACAATATTAGCACAGTTCAAGTTTAGTTTGAATATAAAGCATTAGAAGAAGATTCCTGAGCACATACCTTATTTAGAAGTTTGTAGCTGAAGCGAAATTGGATATGGCGAAGGGGAATCCTTCTACAAACTGTTTGTGTCTGTTTTGTCTGGCGCGCTGTTCAGTGAGGAGGAAGTTCAAGGCGGGTGATGTCACCGGTTCGGTTCTGTGTACACAGAAGCCGATGCAGCGCTGTAACAGGTGAGAACTGAATGGAGCTTGTTAGTTCTTTTCCTGAATTTGTTCTGATTGACTCCCAAGTGAATAGGTTTAGATACTAGGAATTTAGGAATCAAAGAAGAGTTAGTATAATATTCTTTAGTAGTTCAAAGTGGCTTAATACAATAAAGAGACAAAGAAAACACCTTTAATAAGGGTGTATGAGAGGCGGAGAAATTGACTTAAAGGTACAAAGCCTAAGTCAATTCCTGACAGATCCCCCCCTGTCGAGAACCCACCCCAGTAAACCTAGGACCAGGCTTCAAGGGGTTGGAGGTATGAAATGCAGTCAATAATTCAGGTGCGTTCAAATCACGAATTGGTACCCACGAATTCTCATCCGCATCATAACCCTTCCAGTGTACCAGGTACTCAAGGGTCCTTCGACGTGTCCTGGAGTCCAGAATCTGATCCACCTCATAATCCTGAGGATCCTCAATAGAGATGGAAGACGTATCCGAATTCGGACCATCCTGTTTTTGAAAAGGTTTTAAAAGCAAGACGTGGAAGGACGGATGGATATGCATATTTGAGGGTAAACGCAAAGTTACTGTGTTTTTGTTGATGATTTTCACTATCGGGAATGGACCAATGAATTGAGCATCCAACTTTTTACAAGGTACGGGTAACCGTATGTTTTTTGTGGATAACCAAACTAAATCGTTAAGTTTATAAACTGGTGGAGGTTTTCTCTTTTTATCATAAAACCTTTTCTGAGAGTTTTTTGCTTCTGTCAGGTGCTGTTGCAGATTTGTCATTACTTCCTTCACATTTTCAGTGTAATCAAAAACCGAAGGGGAATTAGAACATGTTAAAGTATTAGGATAAGTACGTGGATGGTATCCATATGAGGCATAGAAGGGAGATAACCTAGTAGAACTGTTTGTTGAATTGCGTGACATGCCGCAGCTTTCTCCTCAAAGTTCTCAAGCCTTAGTTGTGTCTCATTCTCTGCCTTCTGTGTCCTCTCAACCACCTGGGGGTGTTTATTTACCTGGGGATTTTGCTGCTCAGATTACTTCAGCAGTGTCAGTGGCTTTATCTGCTTTCCCTTCTTCGTGTAAGCGTAAGAGGAAATCTAAACATTTGCTTGCTACTAAGGTTTCTGACCCCTCTAAGTCAGCATTAGCCAGTCTTTCTAAATTGTCTGATGAGGAAAAGTATTCAGTAGCTTCTGAAGGAGAAATCTCAGACTCTGACACTTAAGAAGAAAAAGCTTCAGAATCTGAAGAAGTCATTTTTAGATTTAAGCTTCAACACCTCCGGTTACTGCTGAAGGGGGTTCTAGCTACTTTAGACGACTCTGAACCTTTGGGTTTCTGTCAACCCTACTAAGTCTTCTAAACTGGATAGAGTTTATGATTCTCCCTCTTCTGAGGAAGTTTTTCCTGTTCCAAGGAAGATGTCTGAAATTATAGCTCCGGAATTGGATAAACCAGGGCTTCCTTTTTCCCCTTCCCCTGTTTTTAAAAATATTTTTTCTGTTGCTGACTCTATTTCTAACTCATGGCGCATAGTACCTAAGGTAGAAGGAGCCATTTCTACTCTTGCTAAGAGAAATACCATTGCTATTTTTCTTTTAAGGATCCAATGGATAAGAAGCTAGAGGCTTACTTGAAAAAGATAAACATTCATCAAGGATTACAGTGGCAACCTGCAACAAGTATTGCCACGGTTGAGGGTGCAGCATTTTATTGGTGCGACGCCTTGGCAGATCTTATTTGTGAGGAAACTAGGGTAGAGATCCAGGATAGGATCAAAGCTCTTAAATTGGCCAATACCTTTATCTGTGATGCCAACATGCAAATGATTAGACTGGGAGCTAAGATCTCTAGCTTCACTGAGCTAGCCCGCAGAGCTCTGTGGTTAAAATCTTGGTCAGCTGATGTTTCTTCAAAGGCCAAGCTTTTAGCTTTACCTTATAAGGGTATAAACTCTGTTTGAGCCTGGTCTGGCAGAAATCATTTCAGAGATTACAGGTGTAAAGGGATCTTTCCTACTTCCGGACAAGAAGAATAGACCTAGGGGTCGACAATCTTCTAATTTCCATTCCTTTCACAACTTTAAGAGACAAAAGTCCTCCTCTTCCTCTTCTAAACCAGATCAAAAAAGTGGGGGGAAAAACCTAACACCCGAGATCGTGCAAACAACATAGAATATTTGCAAGAGCCAATGTGAAATATTTATGGTAAATACATAGTTAAAATCTTTATTAAATATGAATATTGCATACATATGTTGTATCATGTTTTCATCTACTTCATGGCAAAGGGCTCTAATTCACTTATATATATGTCTATATGTGTGTACATGTATATAAATTTTTTATATGTGTATATATGACTGTAAATACATATATACACATATAAATAGATTAATATATATGTACACATATATAAACATATCTATATACATACATACATCTTTAGCAATGTATCTGTATGTGTCTCTATGTTAAAGCCATTAGCCTGACTTTATTTTTCTAACACCGGAGATCTCATATCTTTGAGTCCTTATAACTTTTTCGTAAAATATTTTTTAAAATATTTTTTATTAGACAGTGTTAATATGAGTGTAACTGTACTGTGTAATGTATATTTATTAGATAGTGTTATTATTAGTATAACTGTACTGTGTAATGTATATTTATTAGATAGTGTTTGTGTGTAACTGTACTATGTAATGTATATTTATTAGATAGTGTTATTATTAGTATAACTGTACTGTGTAATGTATATTTATTAGATAGTGTTTGTTTGTAACTGTACTATGTAATGTATATTTATTAGACAGTGTTTTTATAAGTGTAACTGTACTGTGTAATGTATATTTATCAGATAGTGTTATTATAAGTGTAACTTTACTATGTAATGTATATGTATTAGATATTGTTTTTATAAGTGTAACTCTACTGTGTAATGTATATTTATTAGACAGTGTTATTATGAGTGTAACTGTACTGTGTAATGTATATTTATTAGACAGTGTTATTATAAGTGTAACTGTACTATGTAATGTATATTTATTAGACGGTGTTAATATGAGTGTAACTGTACTGTGTAATGTATATTTATTAGACAGTGTTATTATGAGTGTAACTGTACTATGTAATGTATATTTATTAGATAGTGTTTTTATAAGTGTAACTGTACTGTGTAATGTATATTTATTAGATAGTGTTTTTATAAGTGTAACTGTACTGTGTAATGTATATGTATTAGACAGTGTTAATATGAGTATAACTATACTGTGTAATATATATTTATTAGACAGTGTTTTTATAAGTGTAACTGTACTGTGTAATGTATATTTATCAGATAGTGTTATTATAAGTGTAACTGTACTATGTAATGTATATGTATTAGATAGTGTTTTTATAAGTGTAACTGTACTGTGTAATGTATATTTATTAGACAGTGTTATTATAAGTGTAACTGTACTATGTAATGTATATTTATTAGACGGTGTTAATATGAGTGTAACTGTACTGTGTAATGTATATTTATTAGACAGTGTTATTATGAGTGTAACTGTACTATGTAATGTATATTTATTAGATAGTGTTTTTATAAGTGTAACTGTCCTGTGTAATGTATATTTATTAGATAGTGTTTTTATAAGTGTAACTGTACTGTGTAATGTATATTTATTAGATAGTGTTTTTATAAGTGTAACTGTACTGTGTAATGTATATTTATTAGACAGTGTTATTATGTGTGTAACTGTACTGTGTAATGTATATTTATTAGACAGTGTTATTATGAGTGTAACTGTACTATGTAATGTATATTTATTAGATAGTGTTTATATAAGTGTAACTGTACTGTGTAATGTATATTTATTAGATAGTGTTTTTATAAGTGTAACTGTACTGTGTAATGTATATGTATTAGACAGTGTTAATATGAGTATAACTGTACTGTGTAATGTATATTTATTAGACAGTGTTATTATGAGTGTAACTGTACTATGTAATGTATATTTATTAGAGAGTGTTATTATGAATGTAACTGTACTGTGTAATGTATATTTATTAGATAGTGTTATTATGAGTGTAACTGTACTGTGTAATGTATATTTATTAGATAGTGTTTTTATAAGTGTAACTGTACTGTGTAATGTATATGTATTAGACAGTGTTAATATGAGTGTAACTGTACTGTGTAATGTATATTTATTAGATAGTGTTTGTATAAGTGTAACTGTACTGTGTAATATATATGTATTAGACAGTGTTAATATGAGTGTAACTGTACTTTGTAATGTATTTTTGAAGTGTTTTGTGCACGTTTTTTGTTTCGGAAAACAGTTAACCACAGCTCTGAGATTGCGATAAGGATTGAATCGTAAATGGCGATTCCAGTAGCGTAATCATGATTTTGCTCCACTTGTAATATCAGTACAATGAAAATGGCTTGCGAAAACATGATTACGCTAGCGCAAAACCGTTTGCACTTGTAATCTAGGACCTAATAAACCATTGCCTATGGGTATTATGTCCATTTAAGTTTCTTGGTCAATGCTCCTGCGAGCTCGAGGGAGTACTTTGCGCTAAGCACAATTAACGAGAGGTCACACCTCTGGTTATTAAAAAAAAGTTGCCCCAATTGCCCTCCCCCCCAAAAAAAGTGGACAGTTCCTTTTAATTAAAAAAAAATATATATATAGTATTTTTATTTTTTTATAAATAATCTGCACAAAGCAATTATAAAAGGATAAAATGAGGGACTGTGGGTGCCTATGGTCTATGGGCTTTAAATATATATGTATATGCTGCGCTAGGAAGCTTGCCGTGTCTCTTAGCATGAGAACGAGGCTCCCATTGGAGCCTATGGAAACGTGCTTTTGTGAATGCAAGGCTTCCAGGCAATGTGAACGCGAGGTCACATTCGTATTGCGTCTGACTTGTAATACCAGCGCACATTTGCGTGTGCTGGTATTACTGAGTGGAGTGCAAATATTGTGCTCGCAAAAGCACAATTTTTTGCGCTCCACTCGTAAACTAGGCCTTAATCCAATGATTTACAGCATTTTAGCATCACCAAAATAATGTAGGTGACATAAACATGTTCTAATGATATGCACGGCTTCAGAGGTACCCTTAAAGCATTTTTATCATCTTTGAGTTGACATTAAATCACTATTTTATCTGAGCCACTTTAATGAATAAAAGCTATAATATAATGAGATGTGGCAAAGCAAGAGGTATTATTAGCAATGTGTCACATTAATTAAATACATTCTTACAATCATACCTTGCTTCTTGAAAATCCAGTATTGGAATTCTGTATGTAAAAAAGCATGTTAAGGAACATAATTATAATTTATACTTTATAATGAATGTCCCAGACAACCAGCCAACATATTCTGTCTTTGGTCTCCATGTACTAAAAGGCAAGACGTCAAGCTTCTCAAGTTGAGAAGTTGTCCTCTTGCCTTTGCTGTATACAGGCAGCGGACGAACAGGATCAGCTGCCCATATGTATTATTACACACATGACCAATCACAAGAGAGAAGGGACTGTCAATCACCCTGAGCGTGCAAGCTCTCTGTGATTTATCTTCAACACCTCAGAGGTGGTCAAGAGTGTAAGAAGCTTCTTACATTGCGGAAAACAGGCTTGCATGTGCAAACCTGCCCCGCAAGGGCCCTGTAACAGCTTAGGCTGCTTTGTACATTTATTTTATTATATATAATTTATATTATATATTTTGTCAATACTTTATTAATATTTTTATTTTTATAGTAACATTTCAATAATATTAATAATTTTATATTTAAAGGGATACTAAACCCAATTTTTTTTCTTTCATGATTCAGTTAGAGCAGCAATTTTAAGCAACTTTCTAATTTACTCCTATTAGCAATTTTTCTTCATTCTCTTGCTATCTTTATTTAAAAAGCAGTAATGTAAAGCTTAGGAGCCAGCCCATTTTAGTTTTAGCACCCTGGATAGCCCTTGCTTATTGGTGGATACATTTAGCCACCAATAAGCAAGCACAACCCAAATCTTTAAGACAAAAACATAAAAAAATATGAGGATTATGAAAACGTATACATCTCATAAGAAAAATTTAAAAGGTAAACAAATTTATACTAACATTCTGTTGCAGCTAGTATTACAACAGGTACAAATCTTTCACATATTTCAAGAAATTATCAATAAAATCTAGTGTAAAGTTTATTTAACATTATATAGAAATGCATTGAGTTACTGTATACAGATCTGAGTGTTGGAAAAAATGACTGTGATATCCACAAAATAGATTTTCTGCTTGAAATGGACTTAGTGGGTGTTGTAATGTTCACTGTCTTAGTTAATGTTTTTGTAATTATTATAAATAAGTACTGTATATTATTATGACTAATAATTATTAGCAAGGTGGGCTATTTAATTCTTTTAAATCGATCAGGTACATACAATATTTTATTTTCATGCACCATAATTATGTAAATGTGTTCATTACTTATTTGAAAGCTATGATGATAAAATATATCTTAGTTTAAAATCAAAGAAAGGCATTTGTTGGTTTTGTGCGTATATAATGTCATTTATATAATTCATTTCAATCTATTGTCAATTTTCACACATAATGTCCATAGCCCAATAATTTAAATTAACAGCATTAGTAACATAGTAACATAGTAGATAAGGTTGAAAAAAGACTGAAGTCCATCGAGTTCAACCTATACAAATCTAAAATACTTACAAAAAGCTCCAGTTAAGCTTAAATAACCCCATTAAAATGTGACCCATTTAATACTAGCAATCATATCCATGAATTTTGTTTATATACAGAAATTTATCCAGACTATTTTTAAATGTATCTATGGTATTGGCATTCACTACCTCCTTTGGTAATGAGTTCCACAATTTTATTGCTCTTACAGTGAAAAAACGTTTCCGTTGCAGGAGATTAAATCTCCTTTCCTCCAACCTTAAATTATGACCTCTTGTCAGAACCAATTTTCTTGGAATAAAAAGAGCTTCTGCCATCTCTGTATATGGGCCTTGAATATATTTATATAAAGTAATCATGTCACCTCTCAAGCGCCTTTTTTCTAAAGAGAACAGACCCAGTTTGGCTAGCCTCTCCTCATAGGTTAATTTCTCCAATCCCCTTATTAGCTTTGTGTCCCTTCTCTGAACTTTTTCTAGTTCTGCAATATCTTTTTTAGCAATCGGTCCCCAGAACTGCACTCCAAACTCAAGGTGAGGTCTTACCAGGGCTTTATATAATGACAGAATTATGCTTTCCTCCCTTGAATCAATGCCTCTTTTAATACATGCTAGTATCTTATTAGCCTTTGAAGCCGCTGCCCTGCATTGTGCACTCATCTTTAGCTTGTTATCTATTACTACTCCCAAATCCCTTTCCTCCTGTGTTTGGCTAAGTCTTGTCCCATTTAAAAAATACATAGCCTGCTTATTTTTACTTCCAAAATGTAGAACCTTACATTTTTCCGTATTAAATCTCATTTTCCATTCACTTGCCCATAGTTCTAATTTTAGCAAATCCCTTTGCAAAGAGAGTTCATCCTGCTCTGACCTAATGACCTTACTTAACTTAGTATCATCTGCAAAAATAGAGATGTCGCTATTTAATCCTTGCTCCAAGTCATTTATAAAAATATTAAAAAGAACAGGGCCCAGTACTGATCCCTGGGGGACGCCACTGATTACCTTTGTCCAATCTGAGTATGATCCATTTACTGCTACTCGTTGCTCCCTATATTTTATCCAGTTATTTATCCATGAGCTAACATTTTCAGCTATTCCCAGTCCCTTAATTTTGTGCATTAATCTCTCATGTGGCACTGTATCAAATGCCTTTGCAAAATCTAAGTATATCACATCAACTGATTCCCCTTTATCTATATTTTTACTTACTTCCTCGTAGAATCTAATTAGATTAGTTTGACATGATCTATTTCTCCTAAAGCCATGCTGATTAGAACTCATAATCTTGTTTACACGAATATGCTCATCAATATAATCCCTTATAATCCCTTCAAATATCTTCCCCACTATTGATGTCAGACTAACTGGTCTATAGCTTCCTGGATCATCCCTGCTTCCCTTTTTGAAGAGTGGCACCACATCAGCTTTACGCCAATCCTGGGGTACCATGCCTGAGGATAATGAGTCTTGAAAAATTAAGAGTAAAGGTTTGTCTATAGCAGTGCTAAATTCACTTAACACCCTTGGGTGTATTCCATCTGGGCCTGGAGTTTTATTTACCTTAATATTTTTTAGTTTTTTCCTGATATCCTCTAAACAAAACCCAGTTAGTGGTATGGACTGGCATGTTCTATTCTGTTCCAAAGTATCATTCAATGGTTCCTCTCTTGTGTATACTGAAGAAAAAAACTGGTTTAGTACCTCAGCCTTCTCCCTGTCATTATTTATCATGCTACCCTCCACACATTTTAATGTACCGATATTATCCTTCTTAGATTTTTTGCTATTTATGTACTTAAAGAACCTTTTAGGGTTAGACTTAGAATCCTTGGCAATTAATTTTTCATTTTCAATTTTGGCTAAGTTGATTGCTTTTTTGCATGCTTTGTTACATTCCTTATAAATATTGTATGCTGAGTCTGTACTATTTTCTTTTAATAATTTAAATGCCCTACGTTTTTTCCTAATTTCTTTTAACACATTTTTATTTAGCCATAACGGCTTATTTTTTTTATTTTTATTTTTATAACCATATGGTATGTATTGATATGTATATTTATTTAACAAATTTTTAAATATTATCCATTTATCCTCTGTATTTTTATTAGAAAATACATTGTCCCAATTTATATTATTTAATGATTTCCTTAAATCGTTGAATTTTGCTTTCTTGAAATTAAAAGTCTTAGTTAAGCCTTTAAAACACTGCATATGAAAAGAGATTTCAAATGTGACCATGTTATGATCACTGTTACCCAAATGTTCTTTAACTTCTATGTTTGATATTATATCTGTATTGTTTGATAGCACTAAATCCAATATAGCTTTACTCCTAGTTGGCTCCTCTATTAATTGTGACAAGAAGTTATCCCTGAGAACATTTAAAAATCTATCCCCCTTAGCTGAATTACTAGTTTCATTGGCCCAGTTTATATCAGGGTAGTTAAAATCTCCCATAATTACAGCACTGTTATTAGCAGCCTTACCTATTTGGATAAGTAGTTGAGTTTCCTCCGGGTCACTAATGTTGGGAGGCTTGTAGCATGTTCCTAGTAACATTTTTTTAGGATTTTTCCCCCCACTCTTTATTTCAACCCACAGGGTCTCTACATTGTCACTTGTATCATAAATATCTTCCCTTATTGTAGGTTTAAGGTCAGGTTTAATATACATGCAGATTCCTCCACCCCTTTTATTATTAATGTCCCTCCTAAATAATGTATACCCCTCTAAGTTAACTGCCCAGTCATGTGAATCATCCCACCAAGTTTCAGTTATACTGATAACATCATAGTCCTCTTCTGCAACTAAGAGCGTCAGCTCCCCCATTTTACCTGTCATGCTTCTTGCATTTGTTGTCATACATTTAATTTTCATGTGCTTTCTGCTGCTACTTGGTGCTCTTTCCTCCATACTTTCTAATGTGACATTTCTTAAGTCATCCCTTCCTTGAGATATTAAGGGAGTGACATATTCAGAGACTGATCTCTCTGTTCTATTTTGTTCAAATTGACCCTCCCCCCCCCCTTTGCCTAGTTTAAAAGGTTCTCTAAACGTGCTACCATCCTTTCAATAACTCTTCTTCCTCAAAATTAATTGGATGAGAAAACCATCTCTATATACCAAAGGTAATGAAATGGTGTCAGTTTTAATATATATATTTAATATTTATATACAAACACTTTCATGATTTTTTTCTAAATGTATAATGTGCTGTATGACACATGGTTTCTCATTAGTGTAAATCAAAACTCTTTTTCTATTTGCAGCCTTATTATTAATATTTTTCAATGATCATAATTCATTTAATTTATGTAGCATTCGGAATCTCATTTAGAAACGTAATTTGAAGATGTATTAAATATCTGACATAGGAGGTTGTTTCTTTCTCCATTGCTGATGTAAATAAACATACATTATAAATAATAAATAAAGAATGAATTGCAAACCAAAAAGATATAATAAGAAATACATCTGATTACATATTCAGTAAAGTGATATAGTAAATATAATATTATTATAAAATTCAATAATGTGATATTGGGAAAGGGATACACTTTCAAATGATAAGAGATCGGAATCTGTTGGCGCTCTACAAATAACCGATAATAATAATAATAATAATAATAATAATAATAATAATAATAATAAGAGATTTCAACAAAATTGATACTAACACAGAAAAGAATACACTTTCTTTAAAGGGATATGAAAGTCAAAATGAAAGGGACATGGAACCCAATTTTCTCCAGGCATTATTCAGATAGAGCATACAATTTTAAATACATTTCAATTGTACTTTTATTGTCTAATTTTCGTTGCTGTCTTGGTTTTCTGCTGATTGATGACTGCACATATATCTATATAGTCATTGGTTTACCAATGTGTTCAGCTATCTCCTAGAAGTGCATTGTTGCTCCTTCAATAAAGGACACCAAGAGAATGAAGCACAATTGATAATAGTGAACTGGAAAGTTGTTTAAAAATGTATCTGGATCATGTAAGACAAAATTGGGGGTTTATGTCCATTTAACTTGATGATGCAGATAGCGTATACAACTAAATTGTACTTCTAGTTTGAAATTTACTTTGTTCACATAGCATACCCTGTTGATCCTTACCTCCTTTCCATGACAGCATACCTAGGTAGATTTAGGAGCGTGCACATGTGTTGAACATTATATAGCAGCATTGTTTCCAACAATGTATGACATTGCAAAAACAGTGTTGCAAAAGCTGCTGCCATATATTACTTATGAGATGTACATGCATATGAGTCTACATAAGTATTCTGTCATGAAAAGGAGCTATGTTTAAACAAAGGAGACCAAAAGAAAGCAGTACATGTAAAAAAAAACTGTGTGTTTGCTAACGCTATATTTGCCACTTGATATTTTAGTGTGAAAGTGCAACACACAAAGATCTGCCCACATCTAGCGCCAAATTCTGAATTTTCACACGTGTCAAGAAAACAGTGTAATAGAAGTCACATGGTCACACAGGAAAAAAATGGTAAAGACATGCGATATGCAGGTAAGTATTCAATACTGACATTATTAACCTAGTTTAATACAAATAAACAGAAGATAATTAATTCTAATATGAAAGACAGAAAGAATAAGGACAGGGAATCCAGCACTCAAACACCACTGTATATTCACATTCAATATGTATTTATTTAACCAAAATGTATTTATAATATGCGTGTGTATCTCAGAATATCTATTGGTTGCAAAGAAAACAAAACATATAAATAAAGAAATAGATCTATATAACCAATTAATCAATCATTTTCCAACCATACATTATGCACCTGGGTGACATCTCTTATATACATAAATGATCATTAAAGGGACAGTCTAGTCCAAAACAAACTTTCATTATTCAGATAGAGGAGTAGGATCATCTATGCATACTAGTTTATATCACTTAAATTAGCATTAGCCACAACTCGGAGTCGAACTGCCAACTCTAAGTTAAACAGGCACCTAGAAAGATGCTCTAACCACTATGCTAAATAGGAGATACTACATACACACTAGTCTTTTGACCAATGTGTAAAATGATATACTCTATGTATTAAAAGACCATTACTATTTCAACCTTCTCATAGAGAACTTATTTTTCTGGAAAAGTAGAGTGAACTGAGCTTGTTTTTTTTTTATTATTTCTATTTAAAGAATGCCAAAATTCTCCTAGATTTGGACCAAAATCCAAAATCAGCAAGATCCTCTATACCTTTTTACTATACAGGAGGTAAAAAAATTCTCCAATTTTACAAAAAAGATTAAAATTCAAATTTTTCATTCAAAGCTCATGGGGCACAAGTCTGTAAGCGGCAAATCCACCCAGCTTCCTTCTGCAGGAGACACTTATCCTTATCTCCTACTCTGCCATGGGTTAAACCATCATCAATTCCTATGATTTTCAGAAAATTGGGATCAGAGTCATGATACCCTAATAAATGACGGTCGACACTACTTGACATCTTTTCACTTTTTATGTCATCCCGGTGTTCCTTCAATTTATCCAGGAGTTGTCTTTTGGTTTTCCCAACATAAAACTTCAGGCGTTGACAAAATAATAGGTAGATTAACCCGATAACCCCTGATGTTTTACAATTTATAATATGATTAAAGCGGATTGTTATATCGCCTTTTGAAAAGGAGCCCGTTTTGACAATATACTGTAACTGCAGTTACCACAATGAAAGCTTCCTTTTTCGAGATTGGTACATAGATAGCCAATCATTTTGTTTTGGTGTTTTTTTATAATGACCAGATTATCTTTTAAACAGAAGGCTTTTCTTGCAGTTAAGAGAGGTCGCTCTCCTACTTTACCTGCAATTTTTTTATTGGTCAACAAATAATGCCAATGTTTGGTTAAAATGTGACAAATCTTGTTCCAATGAAAACTATATTGCTTAATAAACCTCACACATTGTTCCTTATATTTTTCTCTATGGGTATAAAGTATCTCATCTCTTTTTCTTTTTCTCACTTTACTCAGTAAGTTCATGACCAATTGTCTTGAATATTCTCTATTTAAAAATCTTTCTTTCATAATTCTTGCATGATGGTCAAAACTAGAGTTTGAAGAACAATTTCTACGTAAATGTAGAAATTGACCAAAGGGGATTCATTTTTTCAGGGAATAAGGATAACTGCTGTTAGTTTCTAATAAACTATGTGTAGCTGTATGTAAAGTATGTAAACATCTGCCTTTCTTTTTAATCAGAATATCCAAGAATGGTAATTCATAAGGGCTGGTCTCATAAGTTAAAAAGATGTTATAACTATTGTTACTCAAAAGTTTAACAAATTCCTCTAGGCTGGCTAGATCACCATTCCACAATACAAGCACATTATCAACAAAGTGAAAGCACAGCTGTATTGATTTTTAAAATGTCGTTTAAAGTACCAAACACTTCAAACAGCTACCAGATACCTAAGTGAAGGCATGCATAAGTTGGGGCACAAGTGGTCCCCATTGCTGTGCCCTGGAACAGTCTGAAGAATTTGTTATCAAAACAGAAAACATTGTTCTCTAAGACAAAGCATAGCAGAGATACTATAAAATCAGTATGTTTCTTAGAAGATAATTAATACTTAGATTTTTTCCATTTACACTACATAATTGCATTGCATTGTTTACAGTAATTCACACCTATAATTTATTTTTGTATGTAACAATGGATCTGCATCTGGTTCCTCACTCACATTCTCCCTAACTGCGCAGTAACACTCTGTCAGATCTCAATTCTACTGTTGCCTTAGTAAACTTCCATAGCTGAAAATAATAACGTAGTCAACTTAGCGCCCTAAAAAAATTAGAAATGTACATATGATTTCCAAAGTCTTTATGTTAAAATGTCATGCTTATTTGTCAGTATATGATAAAAACATCAGCATACAGTTGTTTGTTAACAACATATATCCATCTGAAACATTATACGCATGTTTACATAATTTGTAAACTTGTATTTCATGAAATAAACTTCCATTAGAGATGGTAATGACAAAAACTGTGATTGACATCAAGAATAAAAGGGATAAGCTCCTACATATTAATTAATGCCTAGGATAAGCAAAAGGCTATCCTACATAATAACTAATGCCTGGGATAAGCATAAGGCTCTCCTACATACTAACTAATGCTTGGAATAAGCATAAGGCTATCCTATATACTAAATAATGCCTGGGATAAGCATAAGGCTATCCTACATACTAACTAATGCCTGGGTTAATCATAAGGCTATCCTACATACTAACTAATGCCTGGGATAAGCATAAGGCTATCCTATATACTAAATAATGCCTGGGATAAGCATAAGGCTATCCTATATACTAACTAATGCCTGTGATAAGCATAAGACTATCCTACATACTAACTAATGCCTAGGATAAGCAAAAGGCCATCCTACATACTAACTAATGCCTGGGATAAGCATAAGGCAATCCTACATACTAACTAATGCCTGGAATAAGCATAAGGCTATCCCACTTACTAACTAATGCCTGGGATAAGCATTAGGCTATCATATCTACTAACTAATGCCTGGACTAAGCATAAGGCTATCCTACTTACTAACTAATGCCTGGGATAAGCAAAAGGCTATCCTACATACTAACTAATGCCTGGGATAAGCATAAGGCTATCCTACATACTAACTAATGCCTGGGATAAGCATAAGGCTATCCTACATACTAACTAATGCCTGGGATAAGCATATGGCTCTCCTATCTACTAACTTCAAAGCTGTGTTTACACATCAGAGAAAGACTACATTTGAAAACGGGAGGTTTTGCAAGCTATATACCAAGAGGACTTTTGAAAGCTGTCTACCGGAAACCTACGAAAGCTGTATCTCTTTCTCCTGCGTACACTAAAGTACTAAGAGCAGGAGCTACAAAGAAGAAAATTTTACTGGTTCCTTCCAGGTGACTTGCGCAAGTCTGAAGACAACCGGATCATCATTAACTATCTGGAGCGGTGCTATTCCAAAGCGCCCCTGATCTTGGAGAAAGGACGCCGGAGGGTGAGATTACCGGCATAGCAGGCTGTATATTTTTCCACCCCAAATATTGAAATTCGTCCATTAAAGATCCATAACATCTACTTGACTTTACACATAACATCTAGCGAAAGAAAGTTTTAAAAAACGGCTGGCCACCAAAGTTTAAACCCCTATCGCTATATATATACATAAGGAATTATCTATTACATCTAATACTTACTATTTGAAAAAAGACTGTATATCATACTTACAAATTGGACAGTGAAAAGAATTAACTCTACAAAGATAAACTACATATTTATTCCTTTGCCGCAAAAAGATATATAATACATTCCGCTATCTACTGGCTTATATATATATATATATAAGAAACTTCAAATATATATATATATATATATATATATATATATATATATATATATATATATATATACTTATTTGTCTTCAGTAAAAGACTTTGTGCTTCTACTCTTTGATGTAAGACATCCAACCTCAGAAAGAAAAACTTTTTTTGAAACCTAAAAAATCGGGCTCTCATTCATTGCTTTGCCTATGTTTTTATAATGAATTTTTTATACTGAATTTTTTTATATTGAGTTTTGCATCACATATATCATGCTAAATTTGTTTTATTAGTTGATCAACTATACTTTAGAAAATGATTTATTGAATATAAATTGTATTTTATTTGTTATTGTAATTTTATGAGATATTATTAAAATAAGTTATATTAACTAAATAAGTTACCCTTCCATAGTTTTTGGTTCAACTGGTAATTAACTGACATTGTTCCATTACCTAAATACATCAACTTAAGTTTGGGTTATTATAGATTATCATCTTGCATGAACTTTAAAACATTACATTGATATATTCTTAGAAGGTAATAAAGTTTGTTTCCATCCTTCGATCCAATATCTTCCATAGTTTTATAATACTTTAAGCTTATTAAGCGCCACTTTTTTACTAAATCCATTATTTATTATAAATACAAACTAATGCCTGGGATAAGCATAAGACTATCCTAAATACTAACTAATGTCTGGGATAAGCATAAGGCTATCCTATATACTAACTAATGCCTGGGATAAGCATAAGGCTATCCTAAATATTAACTAATGTCTGGGATAAGCATAAGGCTATCCTATATACTAACTAATGCCTGGGATAAGCATAAGGCTATCCTACATACTAACTAATGACTGGCATAAGCATAAGACTATCCTACATACTAACTAATGCCTGGGGTAATTATTAGGCTATCCTACTTACTAACTAATGCCTTGGATTAGCATAAGGCTATCCTACCTATTAACTAATGCCTGGGATAAGCATAAGGCTATCCTATATACTAACTATTACCTGGAATAAGCATAAGACTATCCTACATACTAAATAATCCCTGGGATAGGCATAAGGCTATCCTACGTACTAACTAATTCCTGGTATAAGAATAAGGCTATTCTACATACTAACTAATGCCTGGGATAAACATAAGGCTATCCTACATACTAACTAATGCATGGGATAAGCATAAGGCTATCCTACATACTAACTAATGTGTGAGATAAGCATAAGGATTTCCTAACTACTAATGACTGGGATAAGCACAAGGCTATCCTACATAATAATTAATGCTTGGGATAAGCATAAGGCTATCCTACAACTAGCTAATGCCTGGGATAAGCATTAGGCTATCCTGCATACTAACTAAAGCCTGACATAAGCATAAGGCTATCCTTCATACTAACTAAAGCCTGGTATAAGGCTATGCTAAATATTAACTAATGCATGTGATAAGCATAAGGCTATCCTACATACTAACTAAAGCCTGACATAAGCATAAGGCTATCCTACATACTAACTAAAGCCTGGTATAAGGCTATGCTAAATATTAACTAATGCCTGGGATAAGTATAAGACTATCCTACATACTAACTATTGCCTGGGATAGACATAGGGCTATCCTGCATACTAATTAATGTCTGGGATAAGCATAAGACTATCCTAGATACTAACTAATGCATGAGATAAGCATAAGGATATCCTAACTATTAACTAATGCCTGGGATAAGCATAAGGCTATTTGAAATACTAACTAATGCCTAGGATAAGCATAAGGCTATTCTAAATACTATCTACTGCATAGGATAAGCAAAAGTCTATCCTACATATTAACTAATGCCTAGGATAAGCATAAGGCTATTCTATATACTAACTAATGCTTTGGATAAGTATAAGACTATTCTAAATACTAACTAATGCCTGGGATAAGCATAAGGCTATCCTACATACTAACTAATGCCTGGGATAAGCATTAGGCTATCCTACATACTAACTAATGCCTGGGATAAGCATAAGGCTATCCTACATACTAACTAATGCCTGGGATAAACATAAGGCTATTCTAACTACTAACTAATGCCTGCATAAGCATAGGGCTATCCTACATACTAACTAATGCCTGGGATAAGCATAAAGCTATCATATACTAACTAATGCCTAGGATAAGCATAAGGCTATCTGACTTACTCACTAATGCCTGGGACAAGCATAACACTATCCTACATACTAACTAAAGCCTAGTATAAGGCTATGCTACCTACTTACTAATGCCTGGGATAAGCCTAAGACTATCCTACATACTAACATATCCCTGGGATAAGAATACGGCTATGCAATATACTAACTCCTGGGATAAGCGTAAGGCTTTCCTATGTACTAACGAATGCCTGGGATCAGCATAAGACTATCCTATATATTAACTATTGCCTAGGAAAGACATAAGACTTTTCTACATAATAACTAATGCCTGGGATAAGAATAATGCTATTCTACATACTAATTAATGGCTGGGATAAGCATAAGACTATCCTACATACTAACTAATGCCTGGGATAAGCATAAGGCTATCATATACTAACTAATGCTTAGGATAAGCATAAGGCTATCTGACATACTAACTAATGGCTGGGATAAGCATACGGCTATCCTACATACTAACTAATGCCTGGGATAAGCATAAGGCTTTCCTATGTACTAACAAATGCCTGGGATAAGCATAAGGCTATTCTAAATACTAACTAATGCCTGGGATAAGCATAATGTTATCCTACATACTAACAAATGCCTTGAGATAAGCATAAGGCTATCCTAAATACAAACTAATGCCTGGGATAAGCATAAGACTATCCTAAATACTAACTAATGTCTGGGATAAGCATAAGGCTATCATACATACTAACTAATGACTGGGATAAACAGAAGGCTATGCTACATACTAACTAATGCCTGGGATAAGCATACGACTATCCTACATACTAAGTAATGTCTGGGGTAATTATAAGGCTATCCTACTTACTAATACATCAGATTAGCATAAGGCTATCCTACCTATTAACTAATGCCTGGAATAAGCATAAGGGTATCCTACATACTAACTAATGCCTTGGATGGGCAACAGGCTATCCTACATACTAACTAATGCCAGGTATAAGCATAAGGCTATTTTACATACTGACTAATGCAGGGGATAAGCATAAGGCTATCCTACATATTAACTAATGCTTGAGATAAGCATACGGCTGTCCTACATACTAACTAATGCCTGGGATAAGCATAAGGCTATCCTACATACTAACCAATGCCTGGTATAAGCATAAAGGTATCCAACATACTAACTAATGCCTGGGTTAAGCATAAGGCTATCCTACATACTAACTAATGCCTGGGATAACATAAGGCTATCCTAAATACTAACTAGTGCCTGGGATAAGCATAAGGCTATCCTACATACTAACTTATGCCTGGGATAAGCATAAGGCTATCCTACATACTAACTAATGCCTGGGATAAACATAAGGTTATCCTACATACTAAATAATGTCTGGGATTAGCATAAGGCTATCCTACATACTAACTAATGGCTGGGATAAACAAAAGGCTATCCTACATACTAACTAATGCCTGGGATAGGCATAAGGATATCCTACATACTAACTAATGCCTGGGATAAGCATAAAGATGTCCTACATACTAATGACTGGGATAAGCATAAGGCTATCCTACATACTAGCTAATGCCTGGGATAAGCATAAGGCTATCCTGCATACTAACTAAAGCCTGGTATAAGGCTATGCTAAATATTAACTAATGTCTGTGATAAGCATTAGGCTATCCTACATACTAACTAATGCCTGGGATAACATAAGGCTATCCTAAATACTAACTAGTGCCTGGGATAAGCATAAGGCTATCCTACATACTAACTAATCCCTGGGATAAGCATAAGCCTACAAAAAGCACAATGTGGGGAGAGAGATCAATAATAAAAATTAGTCCTCTGCTCTATATGTCAATATCTAAACATTTAGACAGTCCACCGGTAGAAGGGGAATAACCACATGCTAGTTCACTCTGTTATACACATAACGAAAAGATCGATTGGTGTCTCACCACCAGATATCGAGTCCGTATAACTTACGGTTGTACCTCATAACAGAGATTAGCTCCGTTATCGTCCGTTGGATCCTGATGTACTTTCCCGCAGAACCAGGCTGCGGTCGTGGAACAGGAAGAAAGTATAGAGTAGAAAACGCTGGGCTACCAATCAACCAGGCGAAGGGGCATGCACGCTAACGTACTTTACGTCACTCAGCCGGATCCAATCCTCGTTACCTGGGGCATGTCGCCCAAGTGTCACCACCGTATCCACCAATGAAAGATGTCAAGGAGTTCCGTAGACTTGTCAACGATAATCAGAAGAGTGAGGTAAATCCCGTAACCAACCGGGAGCTCAAAGAGGGTTGAGGACTCGTAGGCAGGGCGCCGTTTCGCTCAAGCAGGCAATAATCACTTCACCATAAAGAAAACTTAATATTAACTAATGCCTGTGATAAGCATAAGGCTATCCTACATACTAACTAATGCCTGGGATAAGTATAAGACTATCCTACATACTAACTTTTGCCTGGCATAGACATAGGGCTATCCTAGATACTAACTAATGCATGAGATAAGCATAAGGCTATCCTAACTATTAACTAATGCCTGGGATAAGCATAAGGCTATTCAAAATACTAACTAATGCCTATGGTAAGCATAAGGCTATTCTAAATACTATCTACTGCATAGGATAAGCAAACGTCTATCCTACATATTAACTAATGCCTAGGATAAGCATAAGGCTATTCTACATACTAACTAATGCTTTGGATAAGTATAAGACTATTCTAAATACTAACTAATGCCTGGGATAAGCATAAGGTTATCCTACATACTAACTAATGCCTGGGATAAGCATAAGGCTATCCTACATACAAACTAATGCCTGGGATAAGCATAAGGCTATCCTACATACTAACTAATGCCTCAAATGAACATAAGGCTATCCTTACTACTAACTAATGCCTGCATAAGCATAGGGCTATCCTACATACTAACTAATGCTTGGGATAAGCATAAGGCTATCATTTACTAACTAATGCCTAGGATAAGCATAAGGCTATCTGACTTACTCACTAATGCCTGGGATAAGCATAACACTATCCTACATACTAACTAATGCCTGGGATAAGCATAAGGCTATCCTACATACTAACTAAAGCCTGGTATAAGGCTATGCTACCTACTAACTAATGCCTGGGATAAGCATAAGGCTATCCTACATACTAACTAATGCCTGGGATAAGCATAAGACTATCCTACATACTAACTATTGCCTGGGATAGACATAAGACTTTCCTACATACTAACTAATTCCTGGGATAAGCCTAAGAATATCCTACATACTAACGTATCCCTGGGATAAGCATACGGCTATGCTACATACTAACTAATTCCTGGGATAAGCTTAAGGCTTTCCTATGTACTAATAAATGCCTGGGGTAAGCATAAGACTATCCTATATATTAACTATTGCCTGGGATAGACATACGACTTTTGTACATAATAACTAATGCCTGGGATAAGCATAATGCTATTCTACATACTAATTAATGGCTGGGATAAGCATAAGACTATCCTACATACTAACTAATGCCTGGGATAAGCATAAGGCTATCATATACTAACTAATGCTTAGGATAAGCATAAGGCTATCCGACATACTAACTAATGCCTGGGATAAGCATTAGGCTTTCCTATGTACTAACTAATGCCTAGAATAAGCATAAGGCTATTATACATACTAACTAATGCCTGGGATAAACATAAGGCTATCCTACATACGAACAAATGCTTGGGATAAGCATAAGGCAATTCTAAATACTAACTAATGCCTGGGATAAGCATAAGGTTATCCTACATACTAACAAATGCCTTGAGATAAGCATAAGGCTATCCTAAATACAAACTAATGCCTGGGATAAGCATACGGCTATCCTACATACTAACTAATGCCTGGGAGAAACATAAGGCTATGCTACATACTAACTAATGCCTCGGATAAGCATAAGACTATCCTACATACTAAGTAATGTCTGGGGTAATTATACGGCTTACTTACTAATACATCAGATTAGCATAAGGCTATCCTACCTATTAACTAATGCCTGGAATAAGCATAAGGGTATCCTACTTACTAAATATGCCTTGGATAGGCAAAAGGCTAGCCTACGTACTAACTAATGCCTGGTATAAGCATAAGGCTATTCTACATACTGACTAATGCAGGGGATAAGCATAAGGCTATCCTACATACTAACTAATGCTTGAGATAAGCATACGGCTGTCCTACATACTAACTAATGCCTGAGATAAGCATAACGGTATCCTACATACTAACTAATGCCTGGGATAAGCATAAGGCTATCCTACATACTAACTAATGCCTGGGATAACATAAGGCTATCCTAAATAATAACTAATGCCTGGGATAAGCATAAGGCTATCCTACATACTAACTTATGCCTGGGATAAGCATACGGCTATCCTACATACTAACTAATGCCTGGGATAAGCATAAGGTTATCCTACATACTAAATAATGTTTGGGATAAGCATAATGATAGCCTACATGCTAACTAATACCTGGGGTAAGCATAAGGCTATCCTACGTACTAACTAATGGCTGGGATAAACAAAAGGCTATCTTACATACTAACTAATGCCTGGGATAGGCATAAGGATATCCTACATACTAACTAATGCCTGGTATAAGCATAATGCTATCGTACATACTAACTAATGCCTAGTATAAGCATAATGCTATTGTACATACTAACTAATGCCTGGGATAAGCATAAGGCTATCCTACATACTAACTAATGCCTGATATAAGAATAAGGCTATCCTACATGCTAACTAATGGCTCGTATAAGCATAAGGCTATCCTACATATTAACTAATGGCTGGTATAAGCATAAGCCTGTCCTACATACGAACAAATGCCTGGGATAAGCATAAGGTTATTCTAAATACTAACTAATGTCTGGGATAAGCATACGCCTATCCTACATATTAACTAATACCTGGGATAAGCATACAGCTATGCTACATACTAACTAATGCCTGGGATAAGCATAAGGCTATCCTACATACTAACTAATGCCTAGGATAAGCATAAGGCTATCCTACATACTAACTAATGACTGGGATAAGCATAAGGCTATCCTAAATACTAACTAATGTCTGGGATAAGCATATGGCTATTCTACATATTAACTAATGCCTGGGATAAGCATAAGGCTATCCTACATACTAACTAATGCCTGGGATAAGCAAAAGACTATCCTACATACTAAGTAATGCCTGGGATAATTATAAGGCTATCCTACTTACTAATACATCAGATTAGCATAAGGCTATCCTACGTACTAATACATCATATTAGCATAAGGTTATCCTACCTATTAACTAATGCATGGGATAAGCATAAGGCTATCCTACATACTAACTAATGCCTTGAATAGGCAAAATTCTATCCTACATACTAACTAATGCCTGGTATAAGCATAAGACTATTCTACATACTGACTAATCCTGGGGATAAGCATAAGGCTATCCTACATACTAACTATTGCCTGAGATAAGCATAAGGCTGTCCTACATACTAACTAATGCCTGGGATAAGCATAAAGGTATCCTACATACTAACTAATACCTGGGATAAGCATAAGGCTATCCTACATACTAACTAATGCCTGGGATAAGCATCAAGGTATCCTACATACTAACTAATGCCTCGGATAAACATAAGGCTATCATACATACTAACTAATGCCTGGGATAAGCATAAGGCTATCCTACATACTAACTTATGCCTGGGATAAGCATAAGGCTATCCTACATACTAACTAATTCCTGGGATAAACATATGGTTAACGTACATACTAAATAATGCCTGGGTTAAGCATAAGGATATCCTATAAATACTAACTAATGCCTGGGATAAGCATAAGTCTATCCTACGTACTAACTAATGCCTGGGATAAACAAAAGGCTATCCTACATACTAACTAATGCCTGGGATAAGCATAAGGCTATCCTACATACTAACTAATTCCTGGGATAAACATATGGTTATCCTACATACTAAATAATGCCTGGGATAAGCATAAGGATATCCTATATGCTAACTAATACCTGGTATAAGCATAAGGCTATCTTACATACTAACTAATGCCTGGGATGAGCATAAGGCTGACCTACGTACTAACTAATGACTGGTATAAGCATAATGCTATCGTACATACTAACTAATGCCTGGTATAAGCATAAGGCTATCCTGTATACTAACTAATGCTTAGGATAAGCATAAGGCTATCCTATGTGCTAACTAATGGCTGGTATAAGCATAAGGCTATCCTACATACTAACTAATGCCTGGGATAAGCATAAGTCTCTCCTACATACTAACTAATGCCTGGGATAAACATAAGGCTTTCCTATGTACTAACTAATGCCTGGGATAAGCATAAGGCTATCCTACATACTAACTGATGCCTGGGATAAACATAAGGCTACCCTGCAAATTAACTAAAGCCTGGGATAAACTTAAGGCTGTCCTACATACTAACTAATGCCTGGGATAAGCATAAGGCTACCCTACATACTAACAAATGCCTGGGATAAACAGAAGGCTATCCTACGTACTAACTATACCTGGGATAAGCATAAGGCTATTTTATGTACTAACTAATGCTTTGGATAAGCATAAGGCTATCCTACATACTTACTATTGCCTGGGATAAGCATAAGGCTATACAACATACTTACTAATACCTGGGATAAACAGAAGGCTATCCTACGTACTAACTATACCTGGGATAAGCATAAGGCTATCTTATGTACTAACTAATGCTTTGGATAAGCATAAGGCTATCCTACATACTAACTATTGCCTGGGATAAGCATAAGGCTATACTACATACTAACTAATGCCTGAGATAAACAGAAAGCTATCCTACATACTAACTAATGCCTGGGATAAGGCTATCTTACATACTAACTAATGCCTGGGATAAACAGAAGGCTATTCTACATATTAACTAACGCCTGGGATAAACTTAAGGCTATCCTACATACTAACTAATGCCTGGGATAAGCATAAGGCTATCTTACATACTAACTAATGCCTGGGATAAACAGAAGGCTATTCTACATACTAACTAACGCCTGGGATAAACTTAAGGCTATCCTACATACTAACTAATGCCTGGGATAAGCATAAGGCTATCCTACATACTAACTAATGCCTGGGATAAGCATAAGGCTTTCTTACATACTAACTAATGGCTGGTATAAGCATAAGGCTATTCTACATACTAACTAACGCCTGGGATAAACTTAAGGCTATCCTACATACTAACTAATGCCTGGGATAAACAGAAGGCTATCCTACATACTAACTAATGCCTGGGATAAGCATAAGTCTATCCTACATACTAACTAATGCCTGGGATAAACAGAAGGCTATCCCACATACTAACTAATGCCTGGGATAAGCATAAGGCTATCCTACATACTAACTAATGCCTGGGATAAGCATAAGGCTATCCTACATACTAACTAATGCCTGGGATAAACAGAAGGCTATCCTACATACTAACTAATGCCTGGGATAAGCATACATCTATCCTACATACTAACTAATGCCTGGGATAAGCATAAGGCTATCCTACATACTAACTTATGCCTGGGATAAGCATAAGGCTATCCCACATACTAACTAATTCCTGGGATAAACATATGGTTAACGTACATACTAAATAATGCCTGGGTTAAGCATAAGGATATCCTATAAATACTAACTAATGCCTGGGATAAGCATAAGTCTATCCTACGTACTAACTAATGCCTGGGATAAACAAAAGGCTATCCTACATACTAACTAATGCCTGGGATAAGCATAAGGCTATCCTACATACTAACTAATTCCTGGGATAAACATATGGTTATCCTACATACTAAATAATGCCTGGGATAAGCATAAGGATATCCTATATGCTAACTAATGCCTGGTATAAGCATTAGGCTATCTTACATACTAACTAATGCCTGGGATAAGCATAAGGCTAACCTACGTACTAACTAATGACTGGTATAAGCATAATGCTATCGTACATACTAACTAATGCCTGGTATAAGCATAAGGCTATCCTGTATACTAACTAATGCTTAGGATAAGCATAAGGCTATCCTATGTGCTAACTAATGGCTGGTATAAGCATAAGGCTATCCTACATACTAACTAATGCCTGGGATAAGCATAAGGCTCTCCTATATACTAACAAATGCCTGGGATAAACATAAGGCTTTCCTATGTACTAACTAATGCCTGGGATAAGCATAAGGCTATCCTACATACTAACTGATGCCTGGGATAAACATAAGGCTACCCTGCAAATTAACTAAAGCCTGGGATAAACTTAAGGCTGTCCTACATACTGACTAATGCCTGGGATAAGCATAAGGCTACCCTACATACTAACAAATGCCTGGGATAAACAGAAGGCTATCCTACGTACTAACTATACCTGGGATAAGCATAAGGCTATTTTATGTACTAACTAATGCTTTGGATAAGCATAAGGCTATCCTACATACTAACTATTGCCTGGGATAAGCATAAGGCTATACAACATACTAACTAATACCTGGGATAAACAGAAGGCTATCCTACGTACTAACTATACCTGGGATAAGCATAAGGCTATCTTATGTACTTACTAATGCTTTGGATAAGCATAAGGCTATCCTACATACTAACTATTGCCTGGGATAAGCATAAGGCTATACTACATACTAACTAATGCCTGAGATAAACAGAAGGCTATCCTACATACTAACTAATGCCTGGGATAAGGCTATCTTACATACTAACTAATGCCTGGGATAAACAGAAGGCTATTCTACATATTAACTAACGCCTGGGATAAACTTAAGGCTATCCTACATACTAACTAATGCCTGGGATAAGCATAAGGCTATCTTACATACTAACTAATGCCTGGGATAAACAGAAGGCTATTCTACATACTAACTAACGCCTGGGATAAACTTAAGGCTATCCTACATACTAACTAATGCCTGGGATAAGCATAAGGCTATCCTACATACTAACTAATGCCTGGGATAAGCATAAGGCTTTCTTACATACTAACTAATGGCTGGTATAAGCATAAGGCTATTCTACATACTAACTAACGCCTGGGATAAACTTAAGGCTATCGTACATACTAACTAATGCCTGGGATAAACATAAGGCTATCCTACATACTAACTAATGCCTGGGATAAACAGAAGGCTATCCCACATACTAACTAATGCCTGGGATAAGCATAAGGCTATCCTACATACTAACTAATGCCTGGGATAAGCATAAGGCTATCCTACATACTAACTAATGCCTGGGATAAACAGAAGGCTATCCTACATACTAACTAATGCCTGGGATAAGCATACATCTATCCTACATACTAACTAATGCCTGGGATAAACTTAAGGCTGTCTTACAAGTTACATGTTTTCATTTTTAAGATATTTTTGCAGACTTGTTGGGTCTATGGTCCTAATCTGCAATCAAAATCCTTATTTCTATTTTGTATGCAGATCTATTGCAACTCAGTGGCTAATTGCTGTTATATACTAGACATATAAAAATGACATTAATGTTTGAATTTCTATAGGGGGAACTTGCTCAGATTCAATCTGTACTGATTTAATATGCAGATTTAATTGCCTGGTTGAACTATGTGGTTTTTTGATTATAACTTGTTAAATCAACTTTTGATAAAACTTTAAAAACATCAATTAATTTTAATTATCCAGACTGACTTTTATTGTTTTTAATTGGTTCAATAAGTTGAACGTTTTCCCAAACATAACATTCCAATGAATTTATTTAGGAATATTTCCTTTTCTATTCTTCAAGCATTTGTTTCATTTTTAATTTGATAAATAATGGCATTGGATAGTTTTATTTAGTCTACTAGTGCCCTTATTCTCATTTTTTATATTGTTTATAAGTCTATAGGAAGGGAAATCCAAATCCTATTCTGTCAAGAGGTTTTATTTATTTATTTATTTATTTATTTATATGTATTAACCCTGTGCAAATCACCTAATTTTCCATAGATTGTGTTTTTCATAGAGTTTTTTTTTTTTTTTAGAGAAATTAGTATGTTCTAATTATCTGGAAGCATCTGTGTTTCAACTGCATCTGCTGTAATTATCTAATATATCAATTAACAGCTAAATAAAGATGCTTTAAAAAAAAACAAAAAAAACAGCAAAAACTGATAAACGTGTTTGATACAGATATTTGAACACTGTGCTCATTGTACAATCACAAATTGGTATTCTTAAAGGGACACTGTACCCAATTTTTTTCTTTTGTAATTCAGATAGAGCATGCAATTTTAAGCCACTTTCTAATGTATTCCTATTATCAATTTTTCTTCGTTCTCTTGCTATAATTATTTGAAAAAGAAGGCATCTAAGCTTTTTTTGGTTTCAGTACTCTGGACAGCACTTTTTTATTGGTGGATGGATTTATCCACCAATCAGCAAGGACAACCCAGGTTGTTCACCAAAAATGGGCTGGCATCTAAACTTACATTCTTGCATTTCAAATAAAGATACCAAGAGAATTAAGAAAATTTGATAATAGGAGTAAATTAGAAAGTTGCTTAAAATATCATGCTCAATCTGAATCAAGAAAGAATTTTTTTGGGTACAGTGTCCCTTTAACAGCATTGTTTTGTCAGATAAACATGGAAGCCCTGATTTTGTTAATAAATGTACCGTAAAGTAAACTTAAATGGATTGGATAGAGCGTGGAATTGTATACAAGTGTCCAATTTAATTATATTATCAATTGTGATTATTTCTCTTGGTATCCTTTGTTAAAGAGTAATCCTAGACAAGCTTAGGAATGTGCACATGTCTTTAGCCATCTGGTAGCAGTGTTTGTGACATTTTTTATAGCAATGTTGTACCTTGTTGCAAACACTGCTCCCATAGACTTCTAAGTGCATGTACACCCTAAGGTCTTATTAGCCAACCTAGGTTTACTCTTCAACAAAAGAATATGAAAGAACAAAGCAAATTAATTGGAAAGTTACCTTATTTTGTAATTAAGGGGTCAATCCTTTACATACAGAACAGAATAGTGAGTTAACTACTCTCAAGCTATATTTTGCATTTCTAAAATTATTTTAGGGACCTCCCTATATTCACAAGGCTTTTTAGATCCTCTTGTGCAGAGAACTTTAGATCATTATCCCGTATGATGTAATTAAATTCAGTTTTTTAATTCTTATTGACATAATGTTCTCTTAAAACTATTATTTCTGAAGCATCCACATATTCCCTAGTGCTAGACAAGCGTGTCACATTGTGTATGTGACCTGACAATAGTGATTCAGTATATACAGATCCATTGTACATTAAAAACAAATAAAAGGATAAATTGCATTTCGGTTTAGCTTAAACAAAAGGCACAAACAAGAGTATACAATACAGTGCAGTCATTTTAATCAGTGCCAATTATAGAAAGCCATTTCAGTTTCCAGAAATACATATCACTTTCAAATCAGAAATGCCATGTAAGTTAATAAGAGCAATACTTCCAACCTTTGTACACAAATGTACCTAAATAATTCATATTACTGGTTTCTGTGTAAATTGTATGAATTCTCAAACTCTTCCTGATACCACTGGGTGTTGTTTAAATAGCTGGGGATCCTAAAAGTGAAATCTGTTGGTGCTCTATGAATAACAGATAGTAATAATAATAAGATTCTCTCAAGACACTCCAGTTCCCAAACCATACTGCAGCTAAACTAAAACCTGACCCACAGACACAAGTAGGAGGTGAGACCTAAAATATAATTTCCTTCCTTGGGATGTTGTTCCAGACCTTATATTAGGATGAGACCCCAAATCGCTAATATGTAGCACAACCCTACAAACTTTAACAGGTTGCCATAATTTCCTTTATTCTAGATAAGGGGCTACTAAAGGGACACAGAACTACAAAATGATCATTCATTATTAAGACTGAGCATATCATTTTACACAACTTCACTTTTCTTCATTCTCTTGGTATCCTTTGCTGAAGGAGAAACAATGGACTGCTGTGAGCTAGCTGTTCACATCTGGTGAACCAATGACAAGAGGCATATGTGTGTAACCACCAATCAGCCGCTAGCTCCCAGTAGTACATTTCTGCTACGCGTGTTTTTTTCCCCCCACACCTTTTTTTTTTTACAAATATTTTTTTATTGAGGTTAAAGTCATAGGTAACAAACAATGTTCCACCCACACAGGGTAAATACAAAATATAAAGCAGTATTAATACTTAGTACATAAGATGAGAACGGTGCAAATCAAGTATTCATGTTAAATAATAACAAAAAGGTAGTGAAAACTATCAAACTAACCTGTGCAGGGGTAGGAATGACCTCTTTTAATTTATCCTACATAAACCAGCCACCACCATATATAACAAGGCAAGATAAAAAGTAAGCACACGTGTTCAGGAATCCTAATGACAAGGTAGATATTGCGTAGAATAGTTTAAGATTATGGAAAGTTAGACATCTCCAAATTGAAAAACCTTGTGAATGCAATCATACGAGTAGGGTACTTATAAGTATACATGGGTAGTAGTCTGGCTTGAGGGAGGGGGAAGTCAGTGGGCCAGAGCCACTTTAAGTAGAGTAGAAGGGATGGGGGGGCGGAGCCAATTAATATGACAAATTGGTGAATGTATTAAGACCTCAGAGCTCTAAGATAGACTACGACATAGACCTTTCCTCTATGTATAACGTGACCAAATTTAAGCTAGGGCATGCGGGAGTAAGGGTAGTTTCCCGAGTAGGATATAGACAGGGGGAGATAACTAGGTATATGAAAGACCTAGAGAAAAAGAGGACACCCACATAGCTATACATTTCTAATACGGTGTACGCTGTCAGCTACTGCATATATATCTCAACTAAAATCCCTCGTTTATCTGACATGCCGAGCCGTGTCTTCCCAGTTAACACTGCCCAACAGTATCTATCAGACCATGTATTGAGAATATAACAGCAAATAGGCGCTGTATATGCTTGCGTACAAGTGAGTTCAAATGTAATTGCTATAGTGTTGACCCCGTAATATTAGAGCCAAAATGATTCCAGCTAAGTCATATAATAAATTAAGAGCAGGCCTAGGGTACTAGCTTCTGAGGGAGCACAGTGAGACTAGACATAAGAATCCAAGTCCTTATAGGCCAAGTTATATACGTATTTCAAATTCCTCCATTATTAAAGAAGTTCGGGAGACAAACTGTTGCTACATCTAAAAATAGAAAGAATTCTGTGCCGTACACATACACCAGTATAACATTGCAAATATGAAGATCAAAATAGCCTGGTACATGATATACGCCACAAAACTATATGTCATAAGTCACAATGAAGTCTATATTCAAGAGGACTGTATAAAATAGATGAGCAGATAGATAAGTCGTATGCGTTAGCTGCATAAATTATAAGGCAGAGAGAATCATTACAGGACATGTTAATGGGCTTAAATGAGTGCTATTATTATCTAAAGATGAATGAGGAGATATATAAATCCTAAACGTTAGCTGCAAAAATTATGACAGAGAACATTAAGCGCTATCTGAATATTACCCAGATAAAACATCCCCCACACCTTTTAAATAACGCTGGTATTTAGAGTTCTCTGAAGGGCTGCGTTAGGCTCCAAAAAGGGAGCGTAGAGCATAATTTACCGCCACTTCAACTCTCAATACCAGCGTTGCTTACAGTAGCGGCCAGCTTGAAAAACATGCTCGTGCACGATTCCCCCATAGGAAACAATGGGGCATTTTGAGCTGCAAAAAACCTAACACCTGCAAAAAAGCAGCGTTAAGCTCCTAACGCAGCCCCATTGTTTCCTATGAGGAAACACTTCCTAAGTCTGCACCTAACACTCTAACATGAACCCCGAGTCTAAACACCCCTAATCTAACACTTATAAACCCCTAATCTGCCGACCCCGCTATCGCTGACACCTGCATTATACAATTAACCCTTAATCTGCCGCTCAGGACACCGCCGCCACCTACGTTAACCCCTAATCTGCTGCCCCCAACTTCGCCGACACCTACATTATAATTATTAACCTCTAATCTGCCCCCCCAATGTCACCGCTACCTTACCTACACTTATTAACCCCTAATCTTCCGACCGGACCTTGCTGCCACTATAATAACTGTATTAACCCCTAAACCGTCTCACTCCCGCCTCGCAAACCCTATAATAAATAGTATTAACCCCTAATCTGCCCTCCCTAACATCGGCGACACCTAACTTCAAGTATTAACCCCTAATCTGCCGACCGGACCTCGCCGCTACTCTAATAAAGTTATTAACCCCTAAAGCTAAGTCTAACACTAACAAAATAAATTAACTCTTATTAACTAAAGTATTCCTATTTAAAGCTAAATACTTACCTGTAAAATAAACCCTAATATAGCTACAATATAACGAATAATTATATTGTAGCTATTTTAGGATTTATATTTATTTTACAGGCAACTTTGTATTTATTTTAACTAGGAACAATAGCTATTAAATAGTTATTTACTATTAATAGCTACCTAGTTAAAATAATTACAAAATTACCTGTAAAATAAATCCTAACCTAAGTTACAATTAAACCTAACACTACACTATCAATAAATTAATTAACTAAACTACCTACAATTACCTACAATTAAATCAACTAAACTAAATTACAAAAAAACCCCACTAAATTACAAAAAATAAAAAAAGATTACAAGAATTTTAAACTAATTACACCTACACTAAGCCCCCTTAAAAAAATAACAAAGCCCCCCAAAATAAAAAAATGCCCTACCCTATTCTAAAATAAAAAGTTAACAGCTCTATTACCTTACCAGCCCTTAAAATGGCTTTTTGCAGGGCATGCCCCAAAGAAATCAGCTCTTTTGCCTGTAAAAAAAAACATACAATACCCCCCCCAACATTACAACCCACCACCCACATACCCCTACTCTAACCCACCCAAACCCCCCTTAAAAAACCTAACACTAAGCCCCTGAAGATCTCCCTACCTTGTATTCACCCAGCCAGGTATCACCGATCTGTCCTCCAGAGGGTCCATAGTCTTCATCCTATCCGGCCAGAAGAGGTCCTCCAGAGGGTCGGATGTCTTCATCATGGCGGCATCTTCTAACTTCTTCCATCCGGAGCGGAGATGGGTCCATCTTGAAGCAGCCGACGCGGAGCCATCCTTCCTCACTGACGGACTAACGACGAATGAAGGTTCCTTTAAATGGCGTCATCCAAGATGGCGTCCCTCGAATTCCGATTGGCTGATAGGATTCTATCAGCCAATCGGAATTAAGGTAGGAAAAATCTGATTGGCTGATTTAATCAGCCAATCATGTTCAAGTTCAATCCGATTGGCTGATCCAATCAGCCAATCAGATTGAGCCTGCATTCTATTGGCTGATCAGAATTCGAGGGACGCTATCTTGGATGACGTCATTTAAAGGATCCTTCATTCGTCGTTAGTCCGTCGGTGAGGAAGGATGGCTCCGCGTCGGCTGCTTCAAGATGGACCCATCTCCGCTCCGGATGGAAGAAGTTAGAAGATGCCGCCATGATGAAGACATCCGACCCTCTGGAGGACCTCTTCTGGCCGGATAGGATGAAAACTTTGGACCCTCTGGAGGACCTCTTCTGGCCGGATAGGATGAAGACTTCGGACCCTCTTCTGGACGGATCGGTGATACCCGGGTGGGTGAATACAAGGTAGGGAGATCTTCAGGGGCTTAGTGTTAGGTTTTTTAAGGGGGGTTTGGGTGGGTAAGAGTAGGGGTATGTGGGTGGTGGGTTGTAATGTTGGGGGGTATTGTATGTTTTTTTTTACAGGCAAAAGAGCTGATTTCTTTGGGGCATGCCCTGCAAAAAGCCCTTTTAAGGGCTGGTAAGGTAATAGAGCTGTTAACTTTTTATTTTAGAATAGGGTAGGGCATTTTTTTATTTTGGGGGGCTTTGTTATTTTTTTAGGGGGCTTAGAGTAGGTGTAATTAGTTTAAAATTCTTGTAATCTTTTTTTATTTTTTGTAATTTAGTGTTTGTTTTTTTGTAATTTAGTTTAGTTGATTTAATTGTAGGTAATTGTAGGTAGTTTAGTTAATTAATTTATTGATAGTGTAGTGTTAGGTTTAATTGTAACTTAGGTTAGGATTTATTTTACAGGTAATTTTGTAATTATTTTAACTAGGTAGCTATTAAATAGTAAATAACTATTTAATAGCTATTGTACCTAGTTAAAATAAATACAAAGTTGCCTGTAAAATAAATATAAATCCTAAAATAGCTACAATGTAATTATTAATTATATTGTAACTATATTAGGGTTTATTTTACAGATAATTTTGTAATTATTTTAACTAGGTAGCTATTAAATAGTAAATAACTATTTAATAGCTATTGTACCTAGTTAAAATAAATACAAAGTTGCCTGTAAAATAAATATAAATCCATGACTTTTTTCTGCGGCTGGAGTTTTGTCGTTAGATTTCTAACGCTCACTTCAGCCAAGGGTCTAAATACCGGCGTTAGGAAGATCCATTGAAAAGATAGGATACGCAATTGGCGTAAGGGGATCTGCGGTATGGAAAAGTCGCGGCTGGAAAGTGAGCGTTAGACCCTTTCCTGACTGAATCTAAATACCAGCGGGCGGTAAAAAGCAGCATTAGACCCCTTAACGCTGCTTTTGACGGCTAACGCAGAACTCTAAATCTAGGCGATAGTCATTGTTATAATTTAACGTATCATGTCTTGTTGTATGTATATAAAAAAAAGGTTCGCTGTAGTACCCTTGTTGATTTTTTATCCTACCTCCATCTACATCATAAAATAAAAACAATAAATAGATAACTAACAAACAAGTGAAAATAGAAAAAAACATTTTCTTTTTCTTTCCCCTTTCTCTTCCCTTATTTGTGTTTTTTTTTGTATATTCTCGTCTCTGTCCCTAAACCCCCAAAAATCACTCAAGTAGAACTAATACCAATAAGCTGGGAAGATATTCTATAAGATTAAGAGGCCTATTTATCATATGTCTGTTGGACCTGATCCGACAGTGCGGATCAGGTCCGTCAGACATCGCTGAATGTGGAGAGCAACACGCTCTCCGTATTCAGCATTGCACCAGCAGCAATTGTGAGCTGCTGGTGCAACGCCGCCACCTGCAGATTTGTGGCCAATCTGCCGCCAGCAGGGGTGTCAATCAACCCGATCGTACTTGATCGGGTTGAATTCTAGCGATTCCTGTCCACCTCATCAAAGCAGACGGACAGGGTTATGGAGCAGCGGTCTTTAGACAGCTGCTTCCTAAAAAACACAGGCCCTCAAGCTCCGTACAGAGCTTGATAGATAGGCCCCTAATACTTCAAAATACTCTGTTCTATGATATTGGCGTGTCAATGTAAATTGAATAGATGGTGGGTAGGATAAGATAACTCTTAGGGGGCATATTTAACAATGTGCTAGCGGACATGATACAAAGTAGCGTTTCATGTCCGCTGCACATCGCTGCCCATTGATAAATGCCGACAGTATACTCTGTCAGCATTTATCATTGCACCAGCAGTTCTTGTTAACGGCTGGTTCAATGCTGCCCCCTGCAGATTCGCGGACATTCGGACGCTAGCAGGGAGTGTCAATGATTTCTGTCCGCCGCCTCAGAGCAGGCAGACAAGTTATGGAGCAGCGGTCTTTAGACTCTATACGGAACTTGATAAATATGCCCCATAGTTACTTCTTGAAAAATTCTTGTATCTTTTTGTTATGTAGAGGTGAAATATAGAATTGTTCAAAAATTATTTGGTAATAGATAGAGTGTAGGAAGGACGTTAATGTAGGTGCCAATTTTTCAATATCAGACTGCGGCCCAGAATAATTACAGTATTTATTGGATTGGCATTTTCCCTATTGGCCTTTGTAGTAAGAAAAAAAAATAACTGGATTTAAATTTTTTTCAGTCTATCTTCTAATTTTTTTATTAAGCCAGTATTCCACTTTAGTCCAAAATTGAATAATTCTAGGGCAGGACCAAAATCAGTGTAGGATATCAACATTTAGATTATTGCACTTAGGACATTTACTGAATGTATTTTTGTTACATTTAGCCATTTTCAAAGGCGTAATGTAGGTTTTATTGGTAGTTTTATGTGTGATTCTTTCCAAGCTATAGAGATAGGAGCACTCTGAATCCAATTATTGCTTGCTTTCACTATGTCTATAGCTATATCACTATAATGGGAAGCCCAATTCTCTAATAGTTTATTTAAAATTAAATGTCCCTGTTTTGCCAACATAATGTTATACAATAGAGCTATATTGTGATTACCAGCCTTATAACTAATTGTATATAGGTTGATTTTCCCCCAACCATCTGGGTCCTGCCTTATTTTTCTTATTTCTCCTATGAAATGTCTAATCTGTAGATAGGCGTAAACGTTATTATTAGATAGATTATATTCTCTAGATATGATTTCAAAGATCTCATCTGAAACAAATTATCTAGACATTGGTGGACGTATGACAGTCCTTTTTGGGTCCAGATTTTGAAAACCTCTGAGGTTAAGCCAGGGGGAAAATTTGGGTTACCCATTATGGGGAGAAAATTAAAAATTTACGTCTAAAATTGAGTTAAGTTTTTGCTATGCGACAACAACATTTTTATTGTGCTCATGTTTTTAATATGACTTGGCAATTGAGATGATGGACAATGTAATAGTACTTTCAAGAGAAATAGGTGGATAATTCCCTCTTCCAGTGCTAGAGAGGTAAGATCATTCGCTTCAGTTAGCTAATCAAAAGCAAAGCGCGTGAGTGTTGCAATATTATATTTCTTGATATCTGGGAAGGCCAAGCCCCCGTCTTCGGGACTGAGTGTTAATTTCAGTATTGACATCATATGACTCTTATTACTCAAAAAAAAAATTGACGCATTCGTTATTGAATCCTTTTATATCTTGATTAAGTATAAAAAGAGGAACATTTTGCATAATATACATTAGTTGTGGGAATAGGATAGTTTTAATAGTCATAACTGAAAGAGAAATAGGGAAAGTGCTCCATCTTTGGAGTTTCAGGAAAGATTTTCTGAAGAAAGGTGTGTAATTTAGCTTATACCATTGATTTGGGTCTACATGTAAATATACTCCTAGATATTTGATTCAACAGGTTTCTTTAAATGGATGATTTGTGACGCTTTGCTTGTTTTTGTGAATCCATAGAATTTTCGGATTTGCTTGCATTAATTTTATATCCTGAAAAAGAACCAAATGTATTCAGGATATTAATAGCCTTCAGAATATTCTCTTTAGTATTTTTTTAGAAATAGAAGCAGATCATCTGCATATAATGATAAAACTAGTTTTTGCTCTCCTAGTCTTATACCTTGTATCTCTTTTCGTAAAAGAATGGCAAGAGGTTCTATTGCAATATTGAATAATAATGGGGAAAGTGAGCATCCCTGTCTGGTTCCCCTACTTAACATGAGATTATATGTCTGACTACCATTTATCCTAATAGAAAATATTAGATGTTCGTATATGGTTTTAACAAATTAGGTAAAGTGACCTGAGAAACCAAACTTTTCTAGGGACGTATATACGTAGATGGTCCCAAATAACTGAATTGAAGACTTTTTTGGTGTTGATCGTTATTAGCGCAAAATCCTGCTTATCCTGTGTTTTACTGTGTAGTTTATTCCAGAAATATTCCAGCATTAAAGTAACCTTAAGCATATTCTTCATTGATGATCTTCCCGACATAAAGCCGGAGTGATCTTCATAAACAACATGCTCAAGGTACAGTTTTAACCAGTTGGAGATAATATAAGTTAGTAACTTATAGACTGTATCGAGCAATGAAATAGGTCTGTAGAACCCTGGATCTTGAGGGGTTTTATCTTTTTTTTTTTTAAATTAGTGATATATCTGATGCCGAAAAATATTTAGACATTGCATGAGCATTGATATAATAATTATTGAAGAGTTGGGTTAAGATATCAACTATCTCTAATTTTAATATCTTGTACATTTCTGTAGGTATCTGATCAGGGCCATGTGCTTTGTTGAGCTTAGTATAATCTATTGCTTCCAGGATCTCATCTCTAGTAATAGGTCTGTTCAAGGTGTCTAAAAAATCTTGCGGAACTTTAGGCAGTATGACTTTGTGCCAGAACTCATTTTTATTATCTATGTTAATTTCTTTAGCTGCATATTTTTTTTGGAAGTGTTCCAGGAAAACAATTTTAATTTTAATAAGATCGGTATGTCTATCTTTTCCACATACAATTGCTTCTATTGTATTATTTTTTTCCTAGCTTTGTCTAGTCTGGACAGGAACTTGGCTAATTTACAGTGTTGGCCTTTATAGATTGCATTTATCTTTAACTCTTCCCAGGCAGCTTTTTGTTTTATAAAAAGATCCATCTCTAGTCTGGCTAATTTATATTTATCCCATACTGGCTTAATAGGATCATTAATATATTTTCTATATGCATTTTGAACCTGATTGGACAACTGAATTTCACGTGCAGTCAAGTCCAAAAATAACTTTCATGTTTCAAATACAGCATGTCATTTTAAACAAATTTCCAATTTACTTTTATCACCAATTTTGCTTTGTTCTCTTGGTATGCTTAGTTGAAAGCTAAACCTAGGAGGTTCATATGCTAATTTCTTAGACCTTGAAGGCCGCCTCTAATCTAAATGCATTTTGATAGTTTGTCACCACTAGAGGGCATTAGTTCATGTGTTTCATGTAGATAACATTGAGCTCATGCACGTGAATTACCATAGAGACAGCTCTGTTTGGATAAAATGCAAGTCTGTCAAAAGAACTAAAATAAGGGGACAGTCTGCTGAGGCTTAGATACAAGGTAATAACAGAGGTAAAATGTGTATAATTAAAAATGTGTTGGTTATGCAAAACTGGGGAATTGGTAATTAAGGGATTAACTATCTTTTAAAACAGAGCTTTCCAAACTTTTTATGTTGGCGACAGACTTTTCAGACCTACATCATTTTGCGACACAGTAATTCAGTTGTACTAGCAAACAGGAGATTAAACTAACTTGTTTCAAGAGATACGGACACATACATGAATTATATAATAATGAAATGCATTTACAAGTAACCGTAAGTATGTGCAAGAATTAAAAAAAAGTTTAATAACACCAATAGCTACTTGATATTTTAATGGGATCTATGAGGTTGATGGGATGAACACAGTTTATGAATATTTAGTGGAATATTAGATAAAGACACTCGCATTTCATCATCAAGCATTTCTTAAGCTTCCACTTCCTATCCATATATCAAGAGCAGGAGCAGCAATGCACTACTGGGAGCTAGGTGCAAAAAACCCCCCACTGACTTCAGCTCAGCATTTAAGCTGCCGCCCTCAGAGCTCGGTGAGTCCGATTAACTACTGTCTGCGCTGCAAACACATTGCTGTCCCACTCACTGACTAGACGTGCAGTCACGAACCAATTAAGGAGACTACACGTGTAGTCAGGAGCCAATGTGCCGCCAATGGGAATAATTTCAGTTCCCACTGAGCTGCGCCAATAGGTTAAGATGATCTGTGTCCACCTAGGTTTCAATCACGTGTCAACCATGTGATATGCATAGCAGGCAGGCGGAAAATCAGAAACCAAAAAAACAATTTGGAAAGCACTGTTTTAAAACAACATAAATTCTGGTGTTGACTGTCCCTTTAATGTCATATACGCTTTTATCTCACCCCTTAAGCATGCTTTGGCGGTCTCCCAAGAAATCTGTTTTATCTCTGTATGCTCTATTTAATGAGTCAAAGTCTCTCCATCTGCACCCTAGCCAATTAGCAAATTCACTATTATTTACTAAAAAATTTGGGAAAAATAAAGAATTAGCCCTTCCCTCTCTTGTGTTAGGTTTTAACCAAATGTTTAATGCAATAATCGCATTATCTGAAACAATTATTTCATTTATCTTAGCCTTTACTTCTAGGTTAACAAGTGAGTTGGATAATAAAAACAAAATCTATCCTTGATAAGGTACCATGTGATTTGGAATCACAGGTAAAAAGATTTTGTGTCCGGGTATTGCATCCGCCATATATCGTAAAGTTTCAAGTTCTTACATATTTGGGAAAATATTCTGGCCCTTTGATAAGAGAAAAAATTATTTTTTGGACTATTTTTAGTTTAGTATGACTAGTTTTCTGAAGGTATCAGATTGAAATCACCTGCAACAATAATGTTTTTACCAATATATTTAGATAATAAGCAGATCAAACTATTCCAAAAACTTGAATCAGACTTATTAGGGCCATAAATATTACAAATTACCAACTTGTTCCTATTCACTTGTGATTCCAGCAGTAACCATCTTTCATCAGGATCCAGATCTGTTTTAATAATACTGTAAGATAAATTCTTGTTGAATAAAAATGGCTACTCCCTTTTTTCCCAGAGAAAAGGGGGTGGCTATCACCTCTCCAATCCATTTATTTTTAAGTTTAATTACTTCCTACATTTTTAGATGAGTTTCTTGAATTAAAGCTATATCAGGATTGTATATTCCTAATTGTCTAATTATTAATTTTCTTTTGATTGGAGAGGTGATGCCACCCACGTTCCAGGAGAGACATCTAAAATATTCCTTCATATAAAATTGGGAATATAGCACCGCCTAACTTTGAGAAGTGTGGAGGGGAGAGAGGAGAAAGAGAAGAAAAACAAAAAAAAGGAAAACGAGAAACATAAAAGAATATAAAACTAAAACAGCCTAAGTCTCAACAGGTATTTATTTTATAAATATTACTCTGCCCAGAGCTATACTGTTTATAGCTGTCAAGTAATGGTCAATTTGTTTATTTTTGCTGTCCATGCTCAGCAACCATCAAACCTAACTGAACTGGAGATGTTTTACAAGGAGGAATGGTCCAAAATACCTTCATGCAGAATCCAGACACTCATTATAGGCTATAGGAAGCATCTAGAGGCTGTTATTTCTGCTAAAGGAGGCTCTACTAAATATTGATGCAATATTTCTGTTGGGATGCCCAAATTTATGCACCTTTCTAATTTTGTTTGGATGCATATTGCACATTTTCTGTTAATCCAATAAACCTCATTTCACTACTAATATATTACTGTGTCCTTCAGTTATTTGACTGATCAAAATGAAATCGCTGATCCAAACATCCAATTATTTATACATTAAAATCATGGAAATTGTCAGGGGTGCCTAAACTTTGGCATACAACTATATATATAATAAACAAAATATCCGCACTCACTGGACTTTTATAGTACTAGGATTCTATCAGCCAATCGGAATTGAAGGGACGCCATCTTGGATGACGTCACTTAAAGGAACCTTCATTCTTCAGTCGCCGTCGGATGGAAGAGGATGCTCCGCGTCGGATGTCTTCAAGATGGACCCGCTCCCTCCGGATGGAAGAAGATAGAAGATGCCGCCTGGATGAAGACTTCTGCCGGTCTGGAGGTCCTCTTCTGCCCGGATCGGATGAAGACTTCTGCCCCTCCGGATGTCTACTTGTGCCCGGCTGGGTAAAGACGGCTCAAGGTAGGGAAATCTTCAAGGGGGTAGTGTTAGGTTTTTTTAAGGGGGGATTAAGTGGGTTTTAGGGTAGGGTTGGGTGTGTCAACGCTGCTTTTTAAGGCTAATGCAAGACTCGTAATGTAGCCATAAGATAGCTACAATATAACTAATAGTTACATTGTAGCTATCTTAGGGTTTATTTTTATTTTACAGGCAACTTTGTATTTATTTTAACTAGGTACAATAGTTATTAAATAGTTATTAACTATTTAATAACTACCTAGTTAAAATAAAGACCAATTTACCTGTAACATAAAACCTAACCTAAGTTGCAATTACACCTAACACTACACTACACTTAAATTAATTACCTAAACTAAATACAATTAATTACAATTAAATAAAATTATCTAAAGTATGAAACCCCCCACTAAATTACAGAAAATAATACAATAATTACAAGATTTTTAAACTAATTACACCTACTGTAATCCCCCTAACAAAATAAAAAAGTCCCCCAAAATAAAAAAACCCTACCCTACACTAAATTAAAAATAGCCCTTAAAAGGGCCTTTTGCGGAGCATTGCCCCAAAGTAATCAGCTCTTTTACGTGGAAAAATTACAAATACCCCCCAACATTAAAACCCACCACCCACACACCCAACCCTACTCTAAAACCCACCCAATCCCCCCTTAAAAAAAACTATCACTAACCCCTTGAAGATCACCCTACCATGAGACGTGTTCACCCAACTGGGCAGAAGTGGCCCTCCAGACGGGCAGAAGTCTTCATCCAAGCCGGGCAGAAGAGGTCCTCCAGATGGGCAGAAGTCTTCATCCAGACGGCATCTTCTATCTTCATCCATCCGGCGCAGAGCGGGTCCATCTTCAAGACACGCGGAGCATCCTTCTTGGCCGACGACTACAATACGAATGAAGGTTCCTTTAAGTGACGTCATCCAAGAATTCTATCAGCCATTCGGAATAAAGGTGGGAAAAATGCAATCAGCCAATAGGATTTAAGTTCAATCCTATTGGCTGATCCAATCAGCCAATAGAATGCGAGCTCAATCCTATTGGCTGATTGGATCAGCCAATAGGATTGAACTTCAATCCTATTGGCTGATTGCATCAGCCAATATGATTTTCCTACCTTAATTCCGATTGGCTGATAGAATTCTATCAGCCAATCGGAATTGAAGGGACACCATCTTGGATGATGTCATTTAAAGGAACCTTCATTCGTCGGGTAGTCGTCGGCCAAGAAGGATGCTCCGCGTCGGATGTCTTGAAGATGGACCCACTCTGTGCCGGATGGATAAAGATAGAAGATGCCGTCTGGATGAAGACTTCTGCCCGTCTGGAGGACCTATTCTGCCCGGCTTGGATGAAGACTTCTGCTCGTCTGGAGGACCACTTCTGCCCGGTTGGGTGAAGACGTCTCACGGTAGGGTGATCTTCAAGGGGTTAGTGATAGGTTTTTTTAAGGGGGGATTGGGTGGGTTTTAGAGTAGGGTTGGGTATGTGGGTGGTGGGTTTTAATGTTGGGGGTGTATTTGTATTTTTTTTTTCATGTAAAAGAGCTTATTACTTTTGGGCAATGCCCCGCAAAAGGCCCTTTTAAGGAATATTTGTAATTTAGTGTAGGGTAGGGCTTTTTTTTATTTTGGGGGGCTTTTTTATTTTGTTAGGGGGGTTAGAGTAGGTGTAATTAGTTTAAAAATCTTGTAATTATTTTATTATTTTCTTTAATTTAGTGTTTGTTTTTTTCGTACTTTATATAATTGTATTTAATTGTAATTAATTGTATTTAGTTTAGGTAATTAATTTAATTGTAGTGTAGTGTTAGGTGTAATTGTAACTTAGGTTAGGTTTTATTTTACAGGTAAATTTGTCTTTATTTTAACTAGGTAGTTATTAAATAGTTACCTAGTTGTCTGTAAAATAAAAATAAACCCTAAGCTAGATACAATGTAACTATTAGTTATATTTTAGCTATCTTAGGGTTTATTTTATAAGTAAGTATTTAGTTTCAAATAGAAATTATTTAGTTAATTGTAGAAATTTTATTTAGATTTATTGCAATTATATTTAAGTTAGGGGGTGTTAGGGTTAGACTTAGATTTAGGGGTTAATAACTTTAATATTGTGGCGGTGACGTTGGGGTCGGCAGATTAAGGGGTTAATAAATGTAGGTAGGTGTCGGCGATGTTAGGGCCGGCAGATTAGGGGTTAATAATATTTAGCTAGTGTTTGCGATGCGGGAGTGCGGCGGTTTAGGGGTTAATATATTTATTATAGTGTTTGTGATGTGGGGGGCCTCAGTTTATGGGTTAATAGGTAGTTTATGGGTATTAGTGTTCTTTTTAGCACTTTAGTTAAGAGTTTTATGCTACGGCGTTGTACCATAAAACTCTTAACTACTGACTTTTAAATGCGGTACCAGGCTTTACAAGAGAGGGCCTTCCACTCACTTTTGGTTAGACTCGTAATACCGGCGTTATGCAAGTCCCATTGAAAATATAGGATACGCAATTGATGTAAGTGGATTTGCGGTATTTCCGAGTCTGGCCAAAATAGTGAGCGGTGAGCCTGTAATTTCAAGACTCGTAATACCAGCGGGCGTTAAAAAGCAGCGTTGGGACCGGCCAACGCTGCTTTTTAACCCTAACGCAAGACTCGTAATCTAGGCGAGTGTAAATAAGACTGTAATTGTACTATGTAATTTATTTTTTATGTGTTTTGTGACACAATATATTTTCAGAAAACAGTTAACCACAGCTCCGAAATCGCGGTAATGATTCTTACGTAAATTGCAATTGCGCTAGTGCAATCATAATCAAACGATCACGGAAACACTCGCACAATCATTTGCGCTCCACTTGTAATCTAGCCCTAATTTGTTAGAGCAAGTCATTTTTGCACAACTTACTATTGCATTTTATGTGTTTAACACTTACAAAGGGTCAAGCTGAACACTGGGTTGTATGATATCTGTGATATTGAAATATTGTGCTTGCTCTAACTTGTGCTCAAATTGCAAGTTGAAAGTAAATACAACCACATAATCGCAAACTGAATTTGCACTCGTTGGTTCCTTGCATAAAAAGTTAAGGCTAAATAAAAAGTTGCACCAAACACAACATAAATAAATTAAAATAAACATTCACTCATATATACTCCCCATTAAAAATAATCATATAAATATTAAAAATAAATGATTATAAGGGTTGAAAGTTATATGGTATCTGACAAGGTATTTTAATGAAAAGGGCTATAATGGATATATACATACATATACAAGTCTAAATATTTGTATGTACGTATATATATATAATATATATTTATATATATATATTTATGTGTTGGTGTATACATGTGTTTCTATGTGTATATATGTGTTTGCATCTGTATATATGTATATACATACATTTATACACATATATACTGTACACCTGTATACATATGTATATATATAGGCATAGATATATATTTTACAAAAAATCATATATATATATATATAGAAATATATATTTAAAAATAAATATATATTTTTTTTTACATGTGAAGTACATTAGAATGTAAAATATTCATAAATACCTTTGGGTTAGCGCAGTTGGTCTAATATGGGTCAGGTTAGAGCGCGAGCGATAAGTGTTGGATTTTTTTCAGTTCGCACTCTCCATTTGAGGCCTCGCTTCCATTGAGTCGTTAAAAATGGAGCCGTAAGCTACCGAAGCGTCCGACAGCTAAAAGTAATTTACGGCTCCATTTTAGTACCAGGTTTCCATTTAAATATTTTGCGGATAGCGTTCAGTCGCTCTTTTCGTGTAGCTGTAAGTTAACGTTGTGTTAACGCTTCCATCTGATGTCGGATTTCTTAAAAATCAATTAGTTGCTAAGGTAACCCGACCTTATGCTATAGAATTTACATTTAACGTCCGTGCTCCTTACCGGTGATCACCTCTCAAGAAAAATAAAGATACACTTATCCATATTTTTAATAATCAAATTTCAATAGAAAATAGGTCTCAAAAAGCACAATTTTCCTCTTTTACACCTAGTTGAGCTGGGATTAATATTTCTCAATGTATCGACAGCCTCCGACAGTGTATTAACGGTTAGCGCTTTCATTGGAAACCTGGTATAATTTATCGATTAACGGCTTCTATTACTTTCTATGGGACGCGAAGATCTTTTCAGCAGCTGGAGTCCAGCTGCCGATATTGAGGTATAACGCGCCATTGGAAACAGTGGATAAACGATATTGCTTTCGACAGCATATTTAACGGTTTGCGAGTGCACGCAAACTGAATAACGACTCAATGGAAGAGAGCTCTGAGTCTTTAGGGAGAAGAACTTAACGCAGTCAAGATATCTGAAGTCCTAAAGTTACAATGTGCTGGTTTTCGCTTGTGTGCAATTTACTTTCAACTTGCAATAGGCGCACCAACTTGTTTTACTTCTGGAGGTGTTTGTGCGAAAACGCTAAATAGCGCGCTACTTGTAATCTGGTCCATAGTTTTCCAGGGTAATTAAGGAATAAAATGGCATGCTCTAACAAATTAGAGCAATTTTAAGGTATAATCATTTATTTTTAGATATGACCATGACTTATATATGTGGTGCATAAAACTCACTGACCTGCTGTATCTATCACAGTCTAGTGATAAGTCATTAGAAGGCAGCAAATGGCAGGTGATCTGCTTATCCATATCAAGAGGAAATCCTTCTACCCTTAAATTCATTAAGTATGAAATGGCTTATCCAGATTCATCAGTTCTTACGTTTTTCTTTGGAGCCCACGCACTAAAGAGTGGAGGACGAGTGAACTTCAGTTTCATGAACATTCTAATTTAAAACACAAATTATTCTTGCTGTGTGAGGTGTATGATGTGATGAGAAATGTCAGCAAACACGGCAACGTGTACATTTTTCCTTAGAAGCTGTTGAAGCTTTGCTGGATTAGAAGAAAATAGAAAAGTCAAATCATGTAGTGATATTTTTATGCAGTGTTCAGGAGTCATATAAGGAAACCAATCTCCAACCACATTACAGCAGCTAGATTTAAATATTTTAGTTTGTCATTTAAAAACTGCAAACCTGCTTGGCTACCTTTTGCTGCGTTCTAATCAATTAGAAGCACATCTGCGGAAATAAATTACACTGCCCAAGTTACATCATATACAAGTCTGAAACATCTGGGTTTCCTATACTCAACCCAAAAGACGTAGACTTAACAGGTTTTCATGCATGTTTTGCTGACCAGCACAAAAGTTAAAAAAAAAAACAGTTCCCGGTGCAGAGATAGCTTTATTAGTATAGTTGTTTTCCTTGTATGTTTAATTGCTATTTCCAAATAAGCAAATTTCATGCCAAGTGCAATTAACCATTTCCCTTAATTTTCTGCTAACTTTTAAAGAGTCGAATGCAATAAAAATGCTTTAATATGCTTAAGCATTGAATTATTGTGCTATTGCTTGCATAAGCTTGGTTAGAAATTAAATTCAGCTACAGATTGACAGTGCAGAGCTATGGCTGCTCTTGACTGGCTAATTGGCTGCTTTCAGCTTTGCACAAGTAGTGCATTGTTGTTCCAAAGCTGACTTTATGGGCTCTATTTATGAAGCTCCTATATGGGCTTAGGAGTGCTGTCAGCTGCAGTCCCTCACGAATGAGCCTGCAGCCAAGAGTTAAGAAGCAGAGGTCATCAGACCGCTGCTTCTTAACCAACTTCGCCACCAGTTATGTGGCATATTTCAATCCCCCCAGACTTTTGCGACCAGGGAGACTGAAAGCCCCTGCTTGCACGTGATTGGTGAGCCGGGCGGCATTGCACAGTAGCCATAGTGTGCAATCATAAATGGGGGCAGCGTATTGCTGCCCACTAGATGTAATGCCGGGTGGACAGGGACAAAGATGTCCACCCCTGTCCTCCCGGACTTTGTTAAATTTGACCCTAACTATGTGATTCATGCTCAACTGAAACAATATTAAAATGTTTTATTGTTTAAAAAGATAGATAATCCCTTTACTACCCCCTCCCCAGTTTGCATAACCAACACTATTATATTAATATTCTTTTTACATCTGTGATTACCTTGTATTTAGGCCTCTGCAGACTGCCTCTTAATCTCAGTGCTTTTGACAGACTTGAATTTTAGCCAATCAGTGCTGACTCCACAGAAGTAAGCACAATGCTCTTCATGTGGCATACATGAACTAACACTGTCCAGCTGTGACAAACTATTAAAATGCACTGAGATAACAGTTAGCAGGCAGCCTGAACATAGCAAGAACAATTTACTGTACATATACTGTATATAAGAGATATAAGGGTAGATTGATCCGCTGTAGACATGTGCGATTCGTTTCGTACCGAATTCAAATTCATCCGAATTTTGTAGAATTCGTAGCTTCGGGCCGAATCGAATATCCGAATGAAATGGTTTCCGAAAAAAACTAATCCGAATGAATTTGTTCCGAAATCTTCGAATCGTTCGGACGTATTCGTTGTGATTCGGATGTGTGTGGCGCATTGATTTTTTTATTTACAATTTTACATGTGACGCAGTTCGATTTTTAGTTACACGTGACGTATTGTTACGTAACTACTAATCCGAATGCATTTGTTCCGAAAAATTCGATTCATTCCGATATATTCGTTTTCATTCGGACGTGCGCGTGGCGCAGTTTTCAAATGATTTCTTCAAATAAATCTTATTATTAAATCCAAAGAACCACAAAATAGTTAGAAGAAAGTGAGATCTGAATGATTATGTAATTATTTATTGAACAAATGAAAATATAAAATATTTATTTTGGTTTTTGGACTATCATGGTATACTAGTAGTAATAACGAGTGAAAACGAATCGATTCGAATTGATTAGTTTATTAAAATGAGTGTAGTGTCATATATCTTCTTGTCCTATCAGATCATTCATTTTTTGGGGGGGGTTGGATTCTGTCACAGTGATAGTTTTCTGGTCCAATAATTAATATTATTATAATTTTGTGGGTTGGATTACTGTCACACGCAGTGCAATGTGCTAGCTTTTCCTCAAGGGCTGTGCTTATCTGTGCTGTGTTAATCAGAAGGCAGACATTATCAGACTTCCATTCTGGTGTCAGCATTGCAGCAGAAGACAATCCCTGAACTTGTTGTGAAGTTGAACAGTTACAGAAGAAGAGAAGAAGGCACAGTGTCCTAGAGATTAACTGGTCTGCGTATTTGTGCTTATTATATTATTATTTTTGGCTGAAATTGTGACTCAAGGGAGAGGAGAAAGTTTAACAACAGTCAAATATATTATATTTCCTTATCTTATAGTTCTTTCATTAATAATTGATTGTTATTATTTAAAACTTCTCACTAGAGTACTAGTTAGTTAGTATAGTTAGTTAAAAATAAATATTCTAATTGTGTACTATTCTATTGATTGTGTTGTGTGACTTTTTGGAGTTCTATCTGTAATGAGCTGAGCTGAGCTCACTGCAATTATTTTGTTTTTTTTGTTTAAGACAGAGATTTAGTTTTCTTTCATGTAATTAGCAAGAGTCCATGAGCTAGTGACGTATGGGATATACATTCCTACCAGGAGGGGCAAAGTTTCCCAAACCTCAAAATGCCTATAAATACACCCCTCACCACACCCACAATTCAGTTTTACAAACTTTGCCTCCGATGGAGGTGGTGAAGTAAGTTTGTGCTAGATTCTACGTTGATATGCGCTCCGCAGCAAGTTGGAGCCCGGTTTTTCTCTCAGCGTGCAGTGAATGTCAGAGGGATGTGAGGAGAGTATTGCCTATTTGAATGCAGTGATCTCCTTCTACGGGGTCTATTTCATAGGTTCTCTGTTATCGGTCGTAGAGATTCATCTCTTACCTCCCTTTTCAGATCGACGATATACTCTTATATATACCATTACCTCTGCTGATTCTCGTTTCAGTACTGGTTTGGCTTTCTACAAACATGTAGATGAGTGTCCTGGGGTAAGTAAATCTTATTTTCTGTGACACTCTAAGCTATGGTTGGGCACTTTGTTTATAAAGTTCTAAATATATGTATTCAAACATTTATTTGCCTTGACTCAGAATGTTCAACTTTCCTTATTTTTCAGACAGTCAGTTTCATATTAGGGATAATGCATTTGATTTAATCATTTTTTCTTACCTTCAAAAATTTGACTCTTTTTCCCTGTGGGCTGTAAGGCTCGCGGGGGCTGAAAATGCTTCATTTTATTGCGTCATTCTTGGCGCTGACTTTTTTGGCGCAAAAATTCTTTTCCGTTTCCGGCGTCATACGTGTCGCCGGAAGTTGCGTCATTTTTTGACGTTATTTTGCACCAAAAATGTCGGCGTTCCGGATGTGGCGTCATTTTTGGCGCCAAAAGCATTTAGGCGCCAAATAATGTGGGCGTCTTATTTGGCGCTAAAAAATATTTAAGTCTCATTTTTCATTGCTTCTGGTTGCTAGAAGCTTGTTCTTTGGCATTTTTTCCCATTCTGAAACTGTCATTTAAGGAATTTGATCAATTTTGCTTTATATATGTTGTTTTTTCTCTTACATATTGCAAGATGTCTCACGTTGCATCTGAGTCAGAAGATACTACAGGAAAATCGCTGTCTAGTGCTGGATCTACCAAAGCTAAGTGTATCTGCTGTAAACTTTTGGTAGCTATTCCTCCAGCTGTTGTTTGTATTGATTGTCATGACAAACTTGTTAATGCAGATAATATTTCCTTTAGTAAAGTACCATTGCCTGTTGCAGTTCCTTCAACATCTAAGGTGCAGAATGTTCCTGATAACATAAGAGATTTTGTTTCTGAATCCAAAAAGAAGGCTATGTCTGTTATTTCTCCTTCTAGTAAACGTAAAAAATCTTTTAAAACTTCTCTCCCTACAGATGAATTTTTAAATGAACATCATCATTCTGATTCTGATGACTCTTCTGGTTCAGAGGATTCTGTCTCAGAGGTTGATGCTGATAAATCTTCATATTTATTTAAAATGGAATTTATTCGTTCTTTACTTAAAGAAGTTCTAATTGCTTTAGAAATAGAGGATTCTGGTCCTCTTGATACTAATTCTAAACGTTTGGATAAGGTTTTTAAATCTCCTGTGGTTATTCCAGAAGTTTTTCCTGTTCCTAATGCTATTTCTGCAGTAATTTCCAAAGAATGGGATAAATTGGGTAATTCATTTACTCCTTCTAAACGTTTTAAGCAATTATATCCTGTGCCGTCTGACAGATTAGAATTTTGGGACAAAATCCCTAAAGTTGATGGGGCTATTTCTACCCTTGCTAAACGTACTACTATTCCTACGTCAGATGGTACTTCGTTTAAGGATCCTTTAGATAGGAAAATTGAATCCTTTCTAAGAAAAGCTTATCTGTGTTCAGGTAATCTTCTTAGACCTGCTATATCTTTGGCTGATGTTGCTGCAGCTTCAACTTTTTGGTTGGAAACGTTAGCGCAACAAGTAACACATCATGATTCTCATGATATTATTATTCTTCTTCAGCATGCTAATAATTTTATCTGTGATGCCATCTTTGATATTATCAGAGTTGATGTCAGGTTTATGTCTCTAGCTATTTTAGCTAGAAGAGCTTTATGGCTTAAGACTTGGAATGCTGATATGGCTTCTAAATCAACTCTACTTTCCATTTCTTTCCAGGGTAACAAATTATTTGGTTCTCAGTTGGATTCTATTATTTCAACTGTTACTGGTGGGAAAGGAATTTTTTTACCACAGGATAAAAAATCTAAAGGTAAAAACAGGGCTAATAATCGTTTTCGTTCCTTTCGTTTCAACAAAGAACAAAAGTCTGATCCTTCATCCTCAGGAGCAGTTTCAGTTTGGAAACCATCTCCAATCTGGAATAAATCCAAGCCAGCCAGAAAGGCAAAGCCTGCTTCTAAGTCCACATGAAGGTGCGGCCCTCATTCCAGCTCAGCTGGTAGGGGGCAGGTTACGTTTTTTCAAAGAAATTTGGATCAATTCTGTTCACAATCTTTGGATTCAGAACATTGTTTCAGAAGGGTACAGAATTGGTTTCAAGATGAGACCTCCTGCAAAGAGATTTTTTCTTTCCCGTGTCCCAGTAAATCCAGTAAAAGCTCAAGCATTTCTGAATTGTGTTTCAGATCTAGAGTTGACTGGAGTAATTATGCCAGTTCCAGTTCAGGAACAGGGGATGGGGTTTTATTCAAATCTCTTCATTGTACCAAAGAAGGAGAATTCCTTCAGACCAGTTCTGGATCTAAAAATATTGAATCGTTATGTAAGGATACCAACGTTCAAGATGGTAACTGTAAGGACTATCTTGCCTTTTGTTCAGCAAGGGAATTATATGTCCACAATAGATTTACAGGATGCATATCTGCATATTCCGATTCATCCAGATCATTATCGGTTCCTGAGATTCTCTTTTCTGGACAAGCATTACCAGTTTGTGGCTCTGCCGTTTGGCCTAGCTACAGCTCCAAGAATTTTTACAAAGGTTCTCGGTGCCCTTCTGTCTGTAATCAGAGAACAGGGTATTGTGGTATTTCCTTATTTGGACGATATCTTGGTACTTGCTCAGTCTTTACATTTAGCAGAATTTCATACGAATCGACTTGTGTTGTTTCTTCAAGATCATGGTTGGAGGATCAATTTACCAAAAAGTTCATTGATTCCTCAGACAAGGGTAACCTTTCTGGGTTTCCAGATAGATTCAGTGTCCATGACTCTGTCTTTAACAGACAAGAGACGTCTAAAACTGATTGCAGCTTGTCGAAACCTTCAGTCACAATCATTCCCTTCGGTAGCCTTATGCATGGAAATTCTAGGTCTTATGACTGCTGCATCGGACGCGATCCCCTTTGCTCGTTTTCACATGCGACCTCTTCAGCTTTGTATGCTGAATCAATGGTGCAAGGATTACACAAAGATATCTCAATTAATATCTTTAAAACCGATTGTTCGACACTCTCTAACGTGGTGGACAGATCACCATCGTTTAATTCAGGGGGCTTCTTTTGTGCTTCCGACCTGGACTGTAATTTCAACAGATGCAAGTCTCACAGGTTGGGGAGCTGTGTGGGGATCTCTGACGGCACAAGGAGTTTGGGAATCTCAGGAGGTGAGATTACCGATCAATATTTTGGAACTCCGTGCAATTTTCAGAGCTCTTCAGTTTTGGCCTCTTCTGAAGAGAGAATCGTTCATTTGTTTTCAGACAGACAATGTCACAACTGTGGCATACATCAATCATCAATGAGGAACTCACAGTCCTCTGGCTATGAAAGAAGTATCTCGAATTTTGGTTTGGGCGGAATCCAGCTCCTGTCTAATCTCTGCGGTTCATATCCCAGGTGTAGACAATTGGGAAGCGGATTATCTCAGTCGCCAAACGTTGCATCCGGGCGAATGGTCTCTTCACCCAGAGGTATTTCTTCAGATTGTTCAAATGTGGGAACTTCCAGAAATAGATTTGATGGCGTCCCATCTAAACAAGAAACTTCCCAGGTATCTGTCCAGATCCCGGGATCCTCAGGCGGAGGCAGTGGATGCATTATCACTTCCTTGGAAGTATCATCCTGCCTATATCTTTCCGCCTCTAGTTCTTCTTCCAAGAGTAATCTCCAAGATTCTGAAGGAATGCTCGTTTGTTCTGCTGGTAGCTCCGGCATGGCCTCACAGGTTTTGGTATGCGGATCTTGTCCGGATGGCCTCTTGCCAACCGTGGACTCTTCCGTTAAGACCAGACCTTCTGTCACAAGGTCCTTTTTTCCATCAGGATCTGAAATCCTTAAATTTAAAGGTATGGAGATTGAACGCTTGATTCTTCGTCAAAGAGGTTTCTCTGACTCTGTGATTAATACTATGTTACAGGCTCGTAAATCTGTATCTAGAGAGATATATTATAGAGTCTGGAAGACTTATATTTCTTGGTGTATTTCTCATCATTTTTCTTGGCATTCTTTTAGAATACCGAGAATTTTACAGTTTCTTCAGGATGGTTTAGATAAAGGTTTGTCCGCAAGTTCCTTGAAAGGACAAATCTCTGCTCTTTCTGTTCTTTTTCACAGAAAGATTGCTATTCTTCCTGATATTCATTGTTTTGTACAAGCTTTGGTTCGTATAAAACCTGTCATTAAGTCAATTTCTCCTCCTTGGAGTTTGAATTTGGTTCTGGGGGCTCTTCAAGCTCCTCCGTTTGAACCTATGCATTCATTGGACATTAAATTACTTTCTTGGAAAGTTTTGTTCCTTTTGGCCATCTCTTCTGCCAGAAGAGTTTCTGAATTATCTGCTCTTTCTTGTGAGTCTCCTTTTCTGATTTTTCATCAGGATAAGGCGGTGTTGCAAACTTCTTTTGAATTTTTACCTAAAGTTGTGAATTCCAACAACATTAGTAGAGAAATTGTGGTTCCTTCATTATGTCCTAATCCTAAGAATTCTAAGGAGAAATTGTTGCATTCTTTGGATGTTGTTAGAGCTTTGAAATATTATGTTGAAGCTACGAAATCTTTTCGTAAGACTTCTAGTCTATTTGTTATCTTTTCCGGTTCTAGAAAAGGCCAGAAAGCTTCTGCCATTTCTTTGGCATCTTGGTTGAAATCTTTAATTCATCTTGCCTATGTTGAGTCGGGTAAAACTCCGCCTCAGAGAATTACAGCTCATTCTACTAGGTCAGTTTCTACTTCCTGGGCGTTTAGGAATGAAGCTTCGGTTGATCAGATTTGCAAAGCAGCAACTTGGTCCTCTTTGCATACTTTTACTAAATTCTACCATTTTGATGTATTTTCTTCTTCTGAAGCAGTTTTTGGTAGAAAAGTACTTCAGGCAGCGGTTTCAGTTTGAATCTTCTGCTTATGTTTTTCGTTAAACTTTATTTTGGGTGTGGATTATTTTCAGCAGGAATTGGCTGTCTTTATTTTATCCCTCCCTCTCTAGTGACTCTTGTGTGGAAAGATCCACATCTTGGGTAATCATTATCCCATACGTCACTAGCTCATGGACTCTTGCTAATTACATGAAAGAAAACATAATTTATGTAAGAACTTACCTGATAAATTCATTTCTTTCATATTAGCAAGAGTCCATGAGGCCCGCCCTTTTTTTGTGGTGGTTATGATTTTGTATAAAGCACAATTATTCCAATTCCTTATTTTATATGCTTTCGCACTTTTTTATCACCCCACTTCTTGGCTATTCGTTAAACTGAATTGTGGGTGTGGTGAGGGGTGTATTTATAGGCATTTTGAGGTTTGGGAAACTTTGCCCCTCCTGGTAGGAATGTATATCCCATACGTCACTAGCTCATGGACTCTTGCTAATATGAAAGAAATGAATTTATCAGGTAAGTTCTTTCATAAATTATGTTATTTGCTGTGTGTGTGTGTGCTGTCTTAAACTTTAAAGTTAGATAACAGGCACACAGGTTGGTTGCTGAATGATGATAGCATTTATTTTTTATTTTTGAACACATCAGCAAAAGACACAGACATCACCCTTATTTACTCTTTGTGGATAAATCTATTATTTGTTTTGTGTGTGTGTGTGTGTATGTATACTTTTCATTTGTAGTTTGATATCTCCACACAGAATTTAATAACAATTTTTTGTTTGTTTAACTGTAGTATAATTTATTTTCTGCGCTGTAAACGTATATAACATTACAGGCACATTTTTTATTTTTGCATAGGATTTCTTTTGGTGTGTGTGTATGTATACTAGTCATCATTTTTGATATATATCCACACACAATTTAATTTCATTTTTTTTGTCTGTTTAATTTATCAGAGTTCTATCTTTATTTGCTTTGCTGTCTTCCTATATTACATTACAGCAGGCACACTTGTCCTTTAGTTATTTTTTTTTTTTTTGGAACACATCAGCATCATCAGAACTAGACACATTATCCAATCTGTATTATTGGCTAAATCTATACTAATAAAATAATTAGTATTATTTATTTTTTCAATTTTTATTTTTTAAATATATATAGACAACTACCTATTTATAATGGATAGTCCTCCCCCACCTCATGTTCCTCAAACAACCAGTAGCAGTGTCACAGTAACCACCAGTGACACTACATGTGTACCGTTACTGTCTGTGTCAAATCCTTCCACAGAATCCACATCCTCATTGCCAGGCACAGACATTTCTCATCCACCCTCCACACGTGAAACCTCATTTAGGTCTCACAATAGACCTGATACTACAAAGGAGAGGCAAATGAAGCAGCCTCAGGTAAAGCTTACTGGTTCAAGCAGAGCTAGCAGCAGCAGTAGTCAAAGCACTCATAGACTCACTAGCGGTAGTACTAGTAGTCATCTGAGTCCACCCTCTAAATTTCAAAGGGCTGTAAGTAAAAATTCAAGGTCACAATCCTCTAGCAGGGTTGATAGGTCCTCCTCTGAGACCAGGAAGCAGTCCGCATTTCGTCGGCGTCTTAATTTTCCGGATCTTCCCCCCAAAACAACTAGTACAATCACTAGTGCCAGTTGTGTCACCACCTCTGCTATGTCCAGTTCTAGTACCGTGTTGCCAACTAAAATGTTTTACAGTAGAAGCCAAACAGTACCAACGCAGGCTTTTTCCAGTGAACATTCATTTAAGCAGCCCAAACGTGAAGTATTTGAGTATGAGGAAGACAAAATTTCTCATGCTGATGCTGCTGCCACCACCACTGCTACTGCCAGTGCCAACATTACTGATAGCCCATCTGCTATTGATATATGTGAAGAGGGCACCAGTAGTCACCAGGGAGAAGAGGGCTCCCCAACATATGTCGCTAGTGATAAATCCATGTTTACTGACATGGATGAATCAGCATCATCTCATAATTTTGAACCAGATGATCAAATTCACTATTCACCTACCCATCATTCACAGTATTCTATAGATCTGTATTCCTCTCCGTCTCCAACATCGTCACCACGAGTGTCACTGAGCTCTCCAATAGCTTCTGTTGAGTCTCCCAGCCAGATTGTAGTTAGTGCACCCGCCACTACTGGTAGGCCACTAACCTCCTCCATTCCCGCCATCCCTTCAATGTTTAGGCCTCCTCCTGTTACATCACAGAGAGAAGGCCATGAAATAACAAAAAGAAAAGAAGTTGCTACAGCATGTGCGGCCAAAGAAACTGTCACAAAAGATTCTTCACTGCACAGTGGCAAAGGTACCCGTCGTACACAAGTGTGGCAGCATTTTGAGGCTATTGGTGATGGTCGCCAAGCCAAATGCAAATTGTGTGGTAGGGAAGTCAGCCGGGGTAGAGTGTTGGGGCATCTGACCAATTCAGGAATGAACCAACACCTTCGCACCCATTACAAGCCAGTGGTGTTAAGGGAAGAAAGTGGTGTCTCTGCTCCAGCCAGCACTACTAGGGCAACTACTACTAGCAGTGTCACAGTCACCACCAGTAGGAATCACAAGGGGCATGGTGATCATGCCTCTTCTGGTGCAGCTGCTATCAGTGTCAGCCAACATCCCATGAAATCCACCCAGCCCACAATGGAGCAATTTGGTGTACATTCAAGTCGAATGTCAAGACAGCAGGTGCGAAAAATTACACGCCTCATTGGCCAGCTCATAGCGGTTGGAGGGGTTCCTTTAAATATGGTGGAAGGGGACCCCTTTAAACAACTTATGGAGGCAGTTGTACCCCATTATAAAGTTCCTTCTCGTACCACATTCAGTAGATCTGTAATTCCCTCACTTTACAGATCATGCGTTGTTGTTTTGAAGGAGGAGCTGGTAAAGGCTGCTGGACAGTCAGTGCACTTCACCACTGACCTATGGAGTGCTCCTAGTGGCCAACATGCCTTCCTGTCTTTGACGGCACATTGGTGGCTGCCAAATGTGTCACCACCAGTTATATCAGCCAAAAGTTCAGGCTCAAAAACCTCAGACTCAGTGACTGGTGCAGTAGCCAAGGGGTACCGCTCCTTTCTCCTGCATGCTGAGGTGATGGATCATCAGCACACCTCACAGAACATCCGACATGTACTGAGTAATATGGTGGCTCAGTGGCTAGGAGAGCAGGCAGGGACAAAGGTACAAATAGGTTTTGTTGTCACCGATGCGGCAGCCAATATGCTAAAGGCGCTACGGGATGGCGGGTTTGTGGGTATACGCTGTTCGGCACATGTACTGCATCTTGTTGTTAAGTTTGCCCTCGATCACGATACTGGAAGGTTGGCAACACTTTTTGAGTGTTGCCGAAAAATAGCTGGCCACTTCCATCATAGTGTCAAAGATAGCCATCTCCTTAGGCAGGAACAGAAAAATTTTGGACTTGCAGAGCACCGGCTCAAACAAGATGTGAGTACTAGATGGAACTCCACATTAGATATGCTGGAGCGTATATTTGAACAGCAAAAGGCAATCCATGCAATGGCATACAAACATTCCATTGGCATTGACAGACCACTGGGCAGGGATGACTGGGCCATGATTGAACAGGTAGTGGCAGTCCTCACACATTTTCGGGCGGTGACAGAAAATTTAAGTCAAGAGAACGCTAGCCTGGCACAAGTCATTCCCCTCTTCACTCACCTCTCTAACCTATTAGATAATTTCTTTACTAATAGGGAAGTATTGCCTGGTGGTAATCTTCATGATGATGTTGCTGCCCTTGAAAGGAGGTTGAAGGAGCAACTGACTCGGCGTGTAAAAGAGTGCATCGACAGTAGCCCTCACTATATGCTAGCCACACTTTGTGATCCTAGAGTAAAGGGAAAAATAGCACTCCGTACAAATACCTTGACCTCATGGCGGGACAAATTGATACAGAGGGTGCGTGATAGACAAAAAAAAATGTTGACATTTTGGGATGAAAAGAGGTATTTGTGGCCTGTCCTGTCTGTGGTAGCCCAAGAGCTACTTTCCTGTCCCCCAACCAGCGTCCACAGTGAACGTGTATTTTCAATCACAGGAAATACACTTTCACCTCATCGTGCACAGTTGTCCCCCCATCTCCTGGAGCAGATGACATTTTTAAAAATAAATCTTCCAAAGCTGGGTTACCCAGCTCTCAGCTTTGATTCAGATTAAAAAGTGGATCATATAATCTCCTGCTGACCCACTTGTTCAGTGTGCCAGTCAGTACTGGACTGGGAATTAAAATCATCCCTGGAAAATTGGGCGAACAGCCCTATTTTCCGTCCACTCAGTATAATGCACACATGCAATTTTTCACAAAGGTGAGATTACTGTGATACTCCTTCCCCACAATATTTTTTTTCCAAATTATAGTATATAATTTTTTAATTAATTTTTTCAACATATTCTTGCTATATGCACTGTAAAGCCCAATTACATCCATTAATCAGCACTTTAAATTCTAGCTTTTCTAGCCATATCTGCTCCCGCCCAACAATACATTTACTGGTATCCCGTTAGGCTAATCCGGCTTTGCTGGTTGTCATTACATGACAAATCAATCATCATGGCTCCTAAAGCAAAAGATCTCTTATTTGGATGATATTTTTTAGTTAGCTAGAGGTCATCAATAAAGTAACTTCCCAAATTCAAAATTTTCTACCCCTCTTTGAGACATAATATATTTTATTCCCACTACAGCAGGGTATCCATCCAAAATGTAAAACAAATTACAAATAATTTAAACTTAAAAGCTAAGGCCCAAAAATCCCATTATTTTGATTTATATTAGTAATTTGAAGGTAACGTCATGTGACCTTCAACCTTAAATATTTCATAATAAACATTGAAATGTTATGTGATGATTTGTCATAGAATGGCGACCTAAAAATAAATTTCTATTTGACAGCGATTTTACTTCCCAAGGGTTTGATGGTTGATTTTATTACAATTTCAACTTTCTATTGACTTTCTTTATATTTTTCGTTATTTTTTTAGATATTGATTTAGCCGCCCTAAACAAGCTTGCTCAAGCATTTGTACTAGTGTATCCATTTTTTTTTTAAATCGTTTATAATTAATAAGTGCACCTTCATCCTAATTTTACAATTGTTAACACATATTTACACGTTACACGAAAAGTTTCTGTTGTAAGCATTGTCACACATTAGTTACAGTTCAAGTTAAGCCACAATTTTTTTTATTAGTTAGTGGGAGTTTTGGAGACTGTTATCCAAAATTATTGTCTTAATGTTTAAGAAAAAAAACATTGAATTACAACTAAGAATAATATTTTTGTGCAGTAAGAAAAAATATTAGTGATCCAAAAAAATATAGATTGAACAATCAGCCAGCTGCTACCATACGCAAAAAAATACGGTTAATCTCTAGGACAGTGTTGTCATTCTGGAAGTCCCCTCCTCATAAGAAAAAAAAACAATAATAGTAATGCTTTGCACAGAGGCACAAACAAGTGAGTGACTTTTAAATTTACCACTTAATCCACACATTCCATAATTTATTTACATTTATTAATAAAATATTCTGTGTTTCTTTCTCATGTTTTTCATAGAATTCTAAAGAAAAACTGTAGACTTGACTTTGAGGGAGGAGACAGACCTTAAAAAAGAGGATGCTACAAGGAGTTCACGGGTAAGAATTATCAATACATGTTTACTTCAAAATAATTTTTATTAAACCGGCATGGAGTGCTGCTCATAAAGAAGGTTTTTAATGTAACTTTCAATTTTTAAACTTTGTAAAATAATATAAGTATCACAAGTTTGAGTCATAAAATTAAGTTATATAATAAAGTTCTATCTATGTTTCAGGTCAGGAAACATTGTGTAGATTCAGATAAATTGCATCCAAAATGGATTCGTGCATTTGATCAATTGCTTGCCTCTGATCTCTGTTGACACGGGCTAATGCCCTGTCTATGTGTCTATGGACATCTTTTCTCATATAGTTGACCGCTTTTGTTAATTTTTTTGTTGCCAGTAAATTTTCCAGAAGTAATTCTTCCGTCCGGCTATACCGATGTTGTTCTTCCAGTTGAGGTGCTTGAGTCTGGGCTGTCTGCTCATCCACAATGGGGGCATGGTCTTCTGTTGATGTTTGGTCAACGATGACAGATGACGATGGTGAAAAGCATGTTGCTTGAATATTTACAACAGGACTTCCCTCTACACAAAGAACAGGTGAATGCAGTTGACTGCTATGGCTTCCACCTGCAGAAATGTCACGTAGTTCTGAAATCGATGAAACAGTAATCAAATATTATTTTGTTGTATGAAAACCAATGTATTTGTCGACATGTTGTACAGACATAGAAAGACTCTCGCTAAAAGATTTCTTCCATAATATCTAAGAAAAATACAGCAACAGACTATCCACAAACTTTTATTATACATTATTCGCTCAAATATATTTTAATATCCAGGATGGACCGATTTTATCTCTCTGTCAAATCTAAATAAAAGTTATATTCAATTAAAGGGATACTAACCCCACATCTTTTCTTTCATGATTATGATAGAACATGCAATTTTAAGCCACTTTCTAATTTACTCCTATTATTATCAATTTTTCTTTGTTCTCATGTTATCTTGATTTGAAAAAGCATTAATAAAAGGTTAGGAGCCGGCCCATTTTTAGTTCAGCACCTTGGTAGAGCTTGCTGATTGGTTTGCTACATTTAGCCACAAATCAGAAAGTGCTACCCAGGTGCTGAACAAAAAATGGTCCCGCTCTAAAGCTTACAGTACTGCTTTTTCAAATCAAGATAGCATGAGAACAAAGACAAATTGATAGTAGGAGTAAATTAGAAAGGTGCTTAAAATCTCATGCTCTATCTGAATCATGAAATAATTTTTTTTTATTTAGTATCCCTTTAATAAATTTATTTGTAGAAAAATTGCGTTATAAATCATTTGTAGCTGATTATTTTTGATATAGTAAAGGCTTAATTACATAAAATGTCAAGATAATTTTTGCCTGTCTTGTTTGTTTATATTTTCAGTTTGTTATAACTTACGTGGAGAAGTAGTGGGCATCTCTCCACTTCCGAAGGCTGCTACTGGTGGGATCCGAATCCGAGTTACTAACACTGTTAAATATAGAATAAAATCAGCACAAGCCAAGGTATACTAAATTATAGATAATAAGTTTGTGTGAAGACATCAATATTTATTTGGAATTTTAAATTTTTTTTTAAAAATGGTAAAGCATTAAAAAAAAAAATATTTAATGAAAAGGTGAATAGTGTGCCATACATTTAGCAGAGAATGGTCAGCTGATAGTCGCAACAAGTGGATGGCCGGCAGAATCCTTATCAGGCTGATGAAAGTCATTATATTAAAATCGCGATACAATGGATAATTAAACAAATATTTGACTTTCAATATTTTGAAAGAGCAGGAAATATAAAGCAGCATTATAAATGTATAGTCCTATCATAACATTTGTTTTGTTGTCTTCTTATTATTGTTATTTTATAAATCAAGAATGTAAGCAAGCACTATGCCACTATGCATGGGTTGGAAAGAAAAAAAAAAAAACGGGGACCAGGCTTACATTATTGCTTTCTAAAACAAAGATAATATTAGAAAACAAAGAAAATTTGATTATCAGATACTGTAATTAAGTAGGTTCATTTGCTGTTCTAGCAGATTCTAGTATGAAATCATGAAAGAAAAATGTTTGGTTCATTATATCTTGAAGCACAACACTTGATCATGGAAAGTAACTTTCCAAGAAAAAGGTAACAGGGCTAGTGAACTGGGACAGGATACATTTTGAATGTAATACTCTGTGAGAAAAATCGAATCTTCAATACATCTTTTTTTTTCTAAAACCTATGTTTGTATTTCTTATTTAGGTACTTACCACCAGAACTCGGCTGAGGCGTGCTTGGGGCTGATTGCCCTGCAGAGTCTTTTCGGTGATCTGGAAAACATCAAGGATAAGAGACAGGTAAGTCTAACATGTGTATTAGTGAACAATAGTTATTAGTGATGGGCTAGGGAACTGGGACAGGGTACTACTATTTGAATGTAATACTCTGGGAGTAGAAATCTAATCTTCAATCCATTTTTTTTATTCTACAACCTACTTTGTATTCCTTATTTAGATACTTACCAGAACTAGGCTGATCAGTGCTTGGGGCTGATGATCGCCCTGCAGATTTTTTTCGGTGATCTGGAAAACATCAAGGATAAGAGACAGGTAAGTCTAACACGTGTATTAGTGAACAATAGTTATTAGTGATGGGCTAGGTAACTGGGACAGGGTACTACTATTTGAATGTAATACTCTGGGAGTAGAAATCTAATCTTCAATCCATTTTTTTTATTCTACAACCTACTTTGTATTCCTTATTTAGATACTTACCAGAACTAGGCTGATCAGTGCTTGGGGCTGATGATCGCCCTGCAGATTTTTTTCGGTGATCTGGAAAACATCAAGGATAAGAGACAGGTAAGTCTAACACGTGTATTAGTGAACAATAGTTATTAGTGATGGGCTAGGGAACTGGGACAGGGTACTACTATTTGAATGTAATACTCTGGGAGTAGAAATCTAATCTTCAATCCATTTTTTTTATTCTACAACCTACTTTGTATTCCTTATTTAGATACTTACCAGAACTAGGCTGATCAGTGCTTGGGGCTGATGATCGCCCTGCAGATTTTTTTCGGTGATCTGGAAAACATCAAGGATAAGAGACAGGTAAGTCTAACACGTGTATTAGTGAACAATAGTTATTAGTGATGGGCTAGGGAACTGGGACAGGGTACTACTATTTGAATGTAATACTCTGGGAGTAGAAATCTAATCTTCAATCCATTTTTTTTATTCTAAAACCTACTTTGTATTCCTTATTTAGATACTTACCAGAACTAGGCTGATCAGTGCTTGGGGCTGATGATCGCCCTGCAGATTTTTTTCAGTGATCTGGAAAACATCAAGGATAAGAGACAGGTAAGTCTAACATGTGTATTAGTGAACAATAGTTATTAGTGATGGGCTAGGGAACTGGGACAGGGTACTACTATTTGAATGTAATACTCTGGGAGTAGAAATCTAATCTTCAATCCATTTTTTTTATTCTAAAACCTACTTTGTATTCCTTATTTAGGTACTTACCAGAACTTGGCTGAGACGTGCTTGGGGCTGATGATCGGCCTGCAGAGTATTTTCGTTGATCTGGAAAACATCAAGGATAAGAGACAGGTAAGTCTAACACGTGTATTAGTGGACAAAAGTTGTTAGTGATGAGTGAATCATAATGTAAAAAAAAACCTATACAGGCCAGGTAGTGAAATATATATAGAAAATCTTGTCAACAGACCATAATAGGCATTTAATGTCATGGTCGATTTTTTATATTTTAAATATTTGAAGTCACATTACAGACAAAAGGATGCAAAGGCCACAGCGTATAAAATTCAGGTATTGGTGAGGTAGGGAAAGAAAAAAAAAAGGGCCTTGGGAGGGAAAGAGAAGAAAGATGACATGAGGAAAAAGGATATAGAGGAACAACAAATGAAGGGGCATAGGGGAGTGAGGGGAACACAAAAGAAGGGCCATGGTGAGGGAGAAGGATGATATATATATATATAATTATTATTTATATAGCGCCTTTCTCACAGTGGTACTCAAAGTCTTGAAGGTCATTTTCAGCGCTCGCTCTCAAAATTTAAAAAAATCGGCAGTTGGATAGTTATAGTTGTTATTATTAAGAAATGTAATGGTACTCATTTGAGCGACATCAGAAGGATTAAGGGCTGAGTTGGCCCTGCTGCGATTTGAACATTTGTATCTTTGAACAGGCTTTTGTAGTCATGGCATTTTGACAATCAAGCTACCTCACCAGACTTATAAAAAGTGTGATTTTGATTCTCTCATATACAACTATGCCAGATGCATTCATATTCCATCTTTCACATTCACAATTCACATACACAAGAAATGTATGTGGATGATGGAAATTGAGTTTTGAAATATGTTTATGTAACTATATATGCTGCCTAGAATGCAACTCCTGTCATACATGATTTTTTGGCCTTACAGATATGGGTCTTTCTTTATTTGTTTAAAAAAAAAAAAAAAGGGAAATTGTAATAGCTAAAGGATAAATCGATTGTCTTGTATTCCACTTTATTCCCTTTTTTTTTGGTTTTTATTTCCACACCCATGCAAAGTAATCAAAGTAATCGTATATTTAATTTTACTCACCAGCTCTCTTTTCCCTGACAGATTCGTCTCTCCTACTTGAGCTTCCTTCTCCAGTGACAACAGCCTCTTCAAGAAGCTTGTCCCGCATCTCCATCTCCCAACTGTTAAAACGCACTCTCTTTGTGGAGTGCATCAATGACATTTTCTTTTTTACAATGGCCCTGCAATCATAATACCTATAAATAAAATAAAAACATATTTTTGGTTATTGATAAACTATACTGACTTTATTTGAAAATAAGGATTTATTACATTTTGCATCAGATACATCCAAAGAATACCAGCGGAGCTATTGGAAAGGAATGACTGTGCCTGACCTTTACCACGGATTTTTTTTGTTTTAAAAAGTTATATTATAGAGATGGATAGATTAATAGAAATATATATATATAAATTCACAGGTTATTGTTGTTTTATATGAATGTAAAATTTAGTTATGTAACAAATAAATTGGTTTTTTTTTGGTAAAGTTAGTACAGTAGTCTTTGCTTATCTGTTATACATTGAAATGGACTATAAAGTGAAAATAAAGTTTTCTGATTCTGAATCAGCTAGATCAGAATCAGATAATTGGAAAGTTAAGGGGACATGAAAAGAAAACAAAATATTTTGCCTGATTCAGATAGAGGATATAATTTTCCAAACATTTAGCATTTACTTTGATTTTCTAATTAATTTCATTCTCTTGGTATCATTTATTGAAGGAGCAGCAATGCACGAATAATTTCTAACAAAACACCTGGTTGAGCCAATCAAAATTGAAATATATGTATATGCACTGTGCAGCCACCAATCAACAGCGAGAAAATAGCTTCTCTGCTGCTCCAAAGCTTGCCTATAAAAAACATTTCAACAAATGATAAGAGAAGGAAGATAATCAAATAATATACGTTATTTTGAAAGTTATTTAATTAAAATTTTATTATCTATATGAATCGTGGAAGAAACATTGATTCATGTCCTTTTAAATATATACATTTAATAATTTACTTCATTTATATGCATTTAATTTACAGTCTTTTAATGTAATAACTTCCTGAGCATGTGCAGAAGCTCACAGGGTATACATATAAGGCATATTTATCAAGGTCTGGCGGACCTGATCCGACATAGCGGATCAGGTCCGACAGACCTCGCTGAATACGGCGAGCAATACGCTCGACCTATTCAGCATTGCACCAGCAGCTCACAAGAGCCGCTGGTGCAACGCCGCCCCCTGCATACTCGCGGACTATAGGACGCCAGTAGGGGGGTGTTAATCAACTCGATCGGGTTGTGTTGTTGCGAGTTTTGTCCGCCTGCTCAGAGCAGGCGGACAGGTTATGGAGCAGCGGTCTTTGTGACCGCTGCTTCATAACTGCTGTTTCTGGTGAGCCTGCAGGCTCGCCAGAAACACGGGACATCAAGCTCCATTCGGAGCTTGATACAACATATGCCCCATAGTCTGTGATTGGATGATATCTGTCACATATACAGGTGACCATAAACAAATATAATTGGTATAAAAATAATTGTATACATTTTAATGAAGTGTTAGAATTGCATTGTATTTTTATTAGCTATAGCTACTTCTTAATTATGTTATTTATTAAACAGCATGAGCGGTCCTCTAACAATAAGATATTTATATTATAAGGACAGGTATGTTTAGCTGATGCAGTCATGCACATACTAGAGAGAGTGAGACTGCAGCATGAGCGGTCCTCTAACAATAAGATATTTATATTATAAGGACAGGTATGTTTAGCTGATGCAGTCATGCACATACTAGAGAGTGAGACTGCAGCATGAGCGGTCCTCTAACAATAAGATATTTATATTATAAGGACAGGTATGTTTGTCTGATGCTGTCATGCACATACTAGAGAGAGTGAGACTGCAGCATGAGCGGTCCTCTAACAATAAGATATTTATATTATAAGGACAGGTATGTTTGTCTGATGCAGTCATGCACATACTAGAGAGAGTGAGACTGCAGCATGAGCGGTCCTTTAACAATAAGATATTTATATTATAAGGACAGGTATGTTTGTCTGATGCAGTCATGCACATACTAGAGAGTGAGACTGCAGCATGAGAAAAACATACCTGGACTTAAAAAATAATACAACCAACGCTGAATGTGCAGTGGAGAGTATAGAAAACTGCACGAGAAAAGCATGAGGACGGTGCTGCTCAAAGTGAATTTGATAATAAATTGATAAGTATAATTTTTTTTATAAATGAATATTTAAAGGCACACTGAAGACAAATTTTTTATTTCAAGATTCGGGTAGAGCATAGAATTTTAATAAAATGTAATACTATTATTTTTTTTTATTAATATTTAGTCAGTCTCCTTGGAGCTTGATTTGAAAAAGAAGGAATGTAAATAATTGTAAAGCTTAAAGGGACATGAAAGCCAATTTTTTTATTTCTTAATTTAGAAAGAGAATGTCATTTTAAACAAATTTCTAATTTACTTCTATTATCTAATTTGCTTCATTCTCTTGATATCACTTGCTGAAAAGCAGATCTAGATATGTTCAGTAGCTGCTGATTGGTTGCTGCACCTAAAGGCCTTGTGTGATTGGCTCACACATGTGCATTGCTATTTATTCAACAAAGGATATCTAAAGAATTTAGCAAATTAGATAATAGAAGTAAATTGGAAAGTTGTTTAAAATTGCATGCCCTATCTGAATCATGAAAGTTTAATTTTAACTAGACTGTCCCTTTAAGAAATGGAACAATTTTTGGTTCAGCATCTTGGATAGCGATTGCTGATTGGTGGCAACATTTAGCCAACAATCATCAAGCACTACCCAGGTACTGATCCAAGGATGGGCTGGCTCATAGGCTTACATTCATTCTTTTTCCAATAAAGAGATAGTTACCAAGGGGTTAATTTATCAAGCTCGATACGGGGCTTCATGCCCCTGAGGCTCGCAGGAAAAGTTATGAAGCAGCTGTCATTTATCGATGTGCGGCGGACATGATACGCTACATCGTATCATTTCCCCTCGCACATTAATACATTGACCCCCAAGAGAACACAGAAAATTTGATAATAGGAGTAAATTAGAAAGTTGATAAAAATAAATATTGATGCTCTATCGGAATCGTGAAATAAATAATTTTGGTTAAGTGTCCCTTTAAGTTTGAATCTGACTTTGTGCCCCATAAAGTGGATTAAAGTTTATCCCTTGCCTTTATTTATAAATCATGAGAAGTAAAATATATATAATCCAAAAAAAGAATATATTTGGTATTTTTTGGGCAAAGTTTCCATCTTTAATTCTGTAAATATTATAAAAAAGGCCTTAAATGGATAATTAATAAAATAGTAAACACAAAAATTTTATTTCAAGATAGAGATGAAAATTTAAACAATTATATAATTTAATAGTAAGTCATTATTTCTTCATTCACATGGAATCTTTATTTGAAAGCAGGAATGAGCATTTTTTAGGTGCAGAATTGGTTTAATAAATGATGCCAGTTGCCACCAATCTCAAAAGCTCGCCAGGGGGTACTAAAACAAAAAATGGGACGGCTATGTCCTGTCCTTAAATTATCAAGCTACAATTTCAAATAAAGATAAGAGAAAAAAGACTAATTAATAATAAAATAGGAGTCATTAGAAAGTTGATTAACAAATAAATGCTCTAGCAGAATCATGAAATATATTTTCAGAGTTTACTATCCCTGGCTTTAAGCTTGACTTACATTCCTGCTTTTTCAAATAAAGATGCCATGACAATGAAAAATAATATTAAATTGAATGTATTTCTTTAGTTTACACATTTTGGCCTGTGTAGTATGTACACACAGGCTAACTAGAGTTAGTTTATTTTTACTATAAAAGAAAATTGATTTTGAAAACTTAGCGGTGCTTGACACAGGCGGCTGTACGCTCCACTCCCCCAACTGCGAAGACAGCATCGCAAACAGTGTCCCATGCCGCTTGCTTGGCCGACGAGGAAACACTTGATGAAAATAAAATGTGCCTGACTTTGAGCACAGCTGACACTAGGCACAAATTTTCATCGGCTGTAAAAATTGGCCCTCTGTGCCTTGGTGATGTGGCAGCACGCTCTTCAATAGCATCAGACTCAGAGGAACTTGTTGTAAGTGGCCTCCTCCGCTTACTAATATGTTTTTTGGCACTGGTGTGCTCACCATGCCTCTCCTTGTCCCTACCTAGCCTAGTAGTACTAGTACTACCAACTAGGTCCCTAAAGTTTAACTGCCTAATCCTATCCCTATGATGAATCCGACGCCTAGATTCCTTACCTCTATCACTATCCCTATTACCTTCTCCACGGTCCCTATCCCTACCTCTAGTACTACTCTCCCTAGCTACACTGTCGCTATCTCTAATGTCCCCCCTATCACCTCCATGAACAATAGCAATTTCAGACATTCTTTCTCTCCAACAACCTGCTCTCTGTCTTCAGTCTTCAACTCACAAAAAAATTTAAGAATAAGATATGTTACATGGGTGTGGCTATAGTGTGCAGACTGCAGGAGTGATGCAAGCATAATTAGGCTGCATGATTGGCTGCACACTGCACAGTATAAATAATTAATTATAAAGATAGTGTTTAAAAACTTTAAAATAAAATAAATGACATATTAGAAATACATTTATTATTGTTAATATATTACAGTCATTTAAAAGTGGAATACAATATACATTTCATTTAGGAATAATATTTGATATGATTAAATAATATCAAATCGATTAGAAAAACAAATCGAATGTATCCGAAATAATCGAACCGTATCGTATACGAAATTACAAAACGTCAGAAATTAATATTCGGACCGAATTTAAATTCGGAACGAAATTACGTATTGGTCCGAAGTTACGTATCGGACCGAAATTACGCATCGGTCCGAAATTCGAATTGCGGTTACGAATGCATCCGAAAGAACGAATTAACGAAACTACGAACGGTACCGAAACGAATAAGAAGGCATTACCGAATTGATTTGACCGAACCGAGCCGAAAAAATAAAAAAACGAATCGAAACGAAACGAAACAGATTTTTAGACCGCGCACATGTCTAATCCGCTGTAGTTATCAAAGCGTCAAGATCAGAAAATGTTGAAATTTGTGACGTAATATACGATCCCGCGATCTCAGATTTGACTATTTTTGACCCTTTTCCCAATTTATCAAACATTTAACAGGTACACTCGTGAGTATTCTGACACAGTGTACCTAGTTTTTAATCCGCCACCCTTGAGGTCGTGGATGGCATAGAACTCAATGGGTATCTGAAAACACAGAAATCTTATGTTCGATGCTGCAAGAGAATGAAGTATATTACATAATAGAAGTAAATTAGAAACTCTATGGCCTAGATTTGGAGTTCGGCGTTAGCCAGGAAAACCAGCGTTAGAGGCTCCTAACGCGGGTTTCTTACGGACTCCGGTATTTAGAGTTCAGTTACCGACACTCAAAAAAAACCTAACGCTCACATTTCTACCGACACCTCAGACCCAGTAGTAAACATATACCGACAAAAAAAAGATCCACGAATCAAATAAAAAATATTACACAAACTACACTTACAGTCACACAAACACTACACTATGTTTATTTTTCATATTTAATAATTTTTCATCAAAATACAAAGGATTAAAGTTGCGAGATCTCGGGTGTTAGAAAAAAAACAACACAAATCCATTTTCCCATTGACTTACATTGACACACGGGAAAAGACCCTCATATACCTACATCTAACTAATAACATTATCACAAATATACACTCATCGATGCATACAAACAATATACACCACATGACATACACAAAATATTTATTTATTACAAAAAGAACACGATTTAGTTACTTTTTCACAAAAGCTCATGACGTCATTTACTTTACGAGGAAAACCAGTCTTAGAAAAAAAACAAGAACAAATTTTAGAGCCTCCATTGACTTCTATTGGGAAGACGTGCTCGTGCACGCAAAACCCTCATTTCCCTAATGCACGCAAATAGCGTAGACAGAAAAACTCCAAATACCAGCGCTAGAAAAGACATGATTTCATGCGTTAGACCCAGCTATGATAAATAGATCAAGAAATGACTATTTCCCTATGGTGGATTTATGGATTTTACTGTTTGAATATTCACAACACCATTAAATTCTTTCAGAATTTTATATTACATCAACTACAAATCAACATCACTAGTAACAACATTTTTGTTTTAAAAATATTACATTTAAACGGACACAAAAATAATGTCAACTTTTCAGGATTCACAAACACTACACAATGGGAAACAATTCTCGTTTACCTTTATTATTGCATTTCAGTTATTCAACTCATATGCTTGCAGCAACAGCATATCTACATAGACTTAACACATGATCACTCATGGATGCACATACATTACTTTTAACATTCACTCATACATGTGCATTCAAATGATGGGGGAAAAACACATTACATTCTCTAGAGGAATCACAAAACACAACATATGGATTTTACTGTACTTTTAACATCATGATTCCATCACCAGAAACCATTAGGAATTACGTACAAGAAGAACATCATTACACCAGATTACAGATGTCACTTTATGGGAAGGAACAACAATGCCAGACCGCTATATAGAAGTCAGCATATGTGGGACACAATCACAATATATACGTACATGTACATAACACGCATCACCCATCACGCAACCACAAAGCACACATTTAGATTTTATTCAGCACACAATAACAATGTAGCACAATACAACAACACAATGAGGATTTCAGAACTACATAGGCAGGTTAATAATATCATGACGTCATTAGAAGATTCAACCATACACATCACAGATTCACGACTGTACCGCCCCTTTCGGAACTTTAACACTCAATACTACAATACAACATATACGTAAACAACAGTTTGGAACAGCATTATTAAGGCGATTTCAATGGGACAATTAATAAATATTGTCAGATCGCAAATCACTTATATATATAATACTACAGATGACAGCCGGAAGTTCTTCAGTATTAGTGCCATTTGAATGGGACGCATACAATATTGACATCTCGGCAATCACTTATATATACAATACTACAGATGACAGCTGGAAGTTATTCAGTATTAGTGCGATTTGAAAGGGACGCATACAATATTGACATCTCGGCAATCACTTATATATACAATACCACAGATGACAGCCGGAAGTTATTCAGTATTAGTGAAATTTGAAAGGGACGCATACAATATTGACTGCTCGGCAATCACTTATATATACACAATACTACAGATGACAGCCGGAAGTTATTCAGTATTAGTGCGATTTGAAAGGGACGCATACAATATTGACATCTCGGCAATCACTTATATGTACAATACTACAGATGACAGCCGGAAGTTATTCAGTATTAGTGCGATTTGAAAGGGACGCATACAATATTGACATCTCGGCAATCACTTATATATACAATACTACAGATGACAGCTGGAAGTTATTCAGTATTAGTGCGATTTGAAAGGGACGCGTACAATATTCACATCTCGGCAATCACTTATATATACAATACTACAGATGGCAGACGGGAAGTTCGGAATTATTATTGCGATTTGAAAGGGACGCGTACAATATTGACAGCTCGGCAATCACTTATATATACAATACTACAGATGGCAGACGGGAAGTTCGGAATTATTATTGCGATTTTAAAGGGACGCGTACAATATTGACAGCTCGGAAATCACTTATATATACAATACTACAGATGACAGCCGGAAGTTATTCAGCATTAGTGCGATTTTAAAGGGACGCATACAATATTGACAGCTCGGCAATCACTTATATATACAATCCTACAGATGGCAGCTGTTACTTTATCGTTTACAAACAATATTGCAGCAACATTGATCGATCATATTCGATGCTCATTATACACAACTATGCACTTTCATTCATGTTAGCCTGGACGTGTGCTTGTTACTATAAGATCGCGTTTAAGAAATATTGATTACGCATATGAACAAACATTACAAACATGCACTGTATGTGTGATCTTTGACACTTTCACATTGAGAATCATTGTTTGAAAATAACATTTCAGCAAACAACAAATAAACGCCCACTGTGAAAGCATTTGCGCCGCTCACATACAAACAAGTGAATACAATTAGCAATCATTACAAACTCACTACCATTGGACTAATTGTACTACAAATCCCCCAAACAACATGGCCAATGCATCACTTGTGATCCACATCAGATCAAGTGCATACCTTGTTACGCTGTTTTGAAAGATGGATGACGATGACATGGTAGACGCTGCTGGTGCTGCTATTGGCGAACTAGCTGTTGGTCGAATCAGGCAACCTCGGCGGCTCAGACTGAGACGAAGGGGTCATCTGGTTCGAGGTCCTCGTGTCTACAGGGTGAGACCCACCTTGGAAAACATGAGCGACTTTGAGGTTTTTGATAAGTATCGGCTCAATCGCGAACAGCTCATTGGCCTTTACAATCTTCTTAAACCTCATTTGGATCCACGCATAAGAATAAGGACTGCTGTTCCCGCCATGAGTAGGATGCTAAGCTGTCTATACGTCCTGGCCTCCGGGAGTTTTCAATCCGGAGAACTGTACATGCATGGCCTGGCTCAAGGTACATTCTCTGGGGTGTTTGATAACTTTCTGGACGCCATGGTACGTATCAGTAAGCAATACATAGGATTCCCACAGAATGATGGTGATTGGAGGCACCTGAAGTGGGAATTCTTTGATATTGCTCAAATGCCCAATGTCTTGGGAGCCATAGATTGTACCCACATTGCGCTGCGTGCTCCAATTGATGACTCGCCCTTCAGAAATCGCAAACATTTTCATAGCCTCAACGTGCAGTATGTTTGTGACGCACAGATGAGGATTATGCATGTGTGTGCGAATTTTGGAGGAGCTTGTCATGATGCCCGCATCCTCTCTCTGTCGTCCCTGTGGAGGAAAGACAAATGCCCCCTGGTTATCTCGTTGGTGAGTATTTGTGCACAACATGTTTAATTATTTTGACAATTGCCACTGTAGTTTTAAAATGTTAGCGTAATGTTCAGCTATAGGATGCAATTTAACCATATATTTTCCCCCCGCTAATGTCTACTTTTAGTTCAATGCAGATAAGTAGCATGTCTTACCTTAAATGCTCAGATAGAGAATGTAATGTAACCATGTAGTTAGCATTTTACACAAGGCTTGATTTAGGAGAAATACGCATATGTAGCATGTCTTAGCTGAAATGGGAAGATATTAGCTAATGCAATTTAACCATGTCATTGTCTCTTTCCGCAAATGTCTTTTAGTTCAATGCAGATATGTAGCATGTTTTACCTTAAATGCTCAGATAGAGAATGTAATGTAACCATGTAGTTAGCATTTTACACAAGGCTTGATTTAGGAGAAATACGCATATGTAGCATGTCTTAGCTGAAATGGGAAGATATTAGCTAATGCAATTTAACCATGTCATTGTCTCTTTCCGCAAATGTCTTTTAGTTCAATGCAGATATGTAGCATGTCTTACCTTAAATGCTCAGATAGAGAATGTAATGTAACCATGTAGTTAGCATTTTACACAAGGCTTGATTTAGGAGAAATACGCATATGTAGCATGTCTTAGCTGAAATGGGAAGATATTAGCTAATGCAATTTAACCATGTCATTGTCTCTTTCCGCAAATGTCTTTTAGTTCAATGCAGATATGTAGCATGTCTTACCTTAAATGCTCAGATAGAGAATGTAATGTAACCATGTAGTTAGCATTTTACACAAGGCTTGATTTAGGAGAAATACGCATATGTAGCATGTCTTAGCTGAAATGGGAAGATAGAGAATCTAGATATTTTAAAGTTAAAATAAACATTTGTTAATGGATTATCGTGTACAAAACTTTTTATTGTACTACAAATACTATTTTGAGGATTCTGTTTGAATTATGTTCTGTTCATAATTTATAGGTGATTCTGGGTACATGAGCCGGCCTTGGCTCATTACCCCCTTGCGTAGCCCGACTGATGTGTCTGAGGAGCGCTACAATAGGGCTCATAAGAGAACCAGGGCGGTGGTTGAACGGATGTTCGGGCTCCTGAAGATGAGGTTCAGGTGCCTGGACAGGTCGGGAGGAGCCCTCCAGTACAACCCAAAGAAGGTGGCTAAGATCGTTGTAGCCTGTAGCGTCCTGCATAATATTGCACAGCGGGCTGGGATGCTGCAGGCCGTCCGGCCGGACAGAAACCTCCTCAGAGATGAGGAGGATGATCCTGTTCTAGAGGGGCCATTCCGGGACGAGGGGCTCAATGTCAGAGCAGACATCATCAACCGCAACTTTAGACGGTAAAGAATAGAAGTTAGACTGGAGTATTAACAATAGATGTGAACTGTAGGGAAATGACAAGTAGAGAATTGTGCAAACATGTTAGGATTGTTCATCAAATGCTAAAAATGTGTTTCATTTATTAATATAGGTTTTGCTCTGGCCATTGGGTCCTGTAGCGAGTCTTTGCCCCCTGGTTTTTAAAGAGGACATCAGCTGGTAAGTATAAATGTCTGGACTGTTGCTGGCATGAATTGTACACAAATACATCATATGGCATACATTTTCTAAACTAGTATTTAGTTTACACATTACTTAAAATGAAAATACTCAGAAAGGGATCCTCTAGCATGACTATGGTTCAATGTCACACATTAGAGGTTTGTTCTGCTCAATATGACTCATCTTCATACTTGATAGAACATAACACAAGATGCTACACAGTAAGCTAGTGACAGAAATTTCTTATGAAATGGTGGGTGGGAGAGGGCTAGAGAAATGATTCACACACTTGTAGTAATTTTGAATAAACCTTTTATGCCATTAGGGAGCTGAATTAATCTAAAGACTGAAAGGGAAGAATTAGAAGCCTGACAGTGAAGATTGCCCAGACTGACAGTGGAAAAAGCCAAGATTGAAATTGAAGTATACCAATGGGATCATGTCTGGCATTATCTTTCAAATCTGCTGACCTTGAAAAGCATACAAAGACATGTTCACATGGTAAGTGTCAACTATTTAATAGAATAAGGCTGTTGAGGCATCCTATTGGAGACACTTAGATGATTTTAAAATTTTTAGATGGTATTTCACAGTCCTCTATTTTTGAAATGATGAATAAGACACCTATTGAAGATCAACTTTTTACCCCTGAATTGACTTTCAAAGACCATGCATTATCCAGGTTGGTGTACCAATGCATGCTAGTTAAGAATCACAGGAAGAATGTTGATTATTGGTAGCTTACATACATTAGTCATACATATTTCATCATTAGATATTTAGGGATCACAATCATAAAAAGGAATACATATTATAGTTGATATAGAGGTATTTGAATGGACATGAAATATGACATTTATGTTCAACATATATATTATTGAAATGTGATATACATTTTTATGTATAATTCAAAAATCAGATTTTTTTTTTTTATTATTTTATTACACAATATTTTTTTTTTTAAATATAATTAATAAATATCTTTAAAAAATGTTGAACAAAGTTAGAGCATAGACACAAGATGATTGTAAATGTATTTTATGAATCTTTGACTACGTGTGTATTAAAACAAAAAAAGAAAGGGCGCCTCCTAGTGTAGCCAATTTTTGTAAGTAGATAATATATATTAGCAGATTTTGTACTCACATGTAGTGAAGGCAACGATAATGCCTAGGTAGATGGTCTGGAAACTTATCAGTGTCCCAGTTGACTGTGCACCATGAGAAGGGCTGCTCCTCTTGAATGGAAAATACGTGTGTATTAACTTTTTTAAAAAAAAAATTTACATTTCAGATTGGCATCTGATGACTTCCAGGAATATTTTTTTATTTTTGGTTCAGAAACTATTAAATTTTAAAATGGTAATAATAAACATTTTAGTATTAAATACACTCTTTGGAACAGATTATAATAAATATCCATATAATCTGTCAATAAAAATCAATTTGACTACCATGACTGGTAGTTGTCTATTTGACAAGCACATGCATAAGATCAAATAATGCATTAATTGTGGAAAATCCACTGATTCAGAGAATATTACATTAAACTATCTTTTTTAACATTCATTGGGGAGTGAGATCCATCGATGCTTTTCTTTTGAAATTCTTAGATGTTAAAATAATTTCGGATATGTAGTCAATTTCTCAAAAATTAATTTTTTTCACTTTTAAGAAGGGGAAGTGGTTCAATTACATTAAAGTGACAGTGTTGTTGAATGTAAAATTAATTTTATAAGATCTTGTATCTTCCTTAGGTATCTCAAAACATTATTTGCTAAATTATTTTAATTTTTACATTTATAAATGGTAGGTCATTTAACTTTATATTTTTCACAAGCTAGTTATTGGATGGCAGGTTAATCGATTTGATTTTCTAGTGGAGTCATTTAACTATAGTTAATAATATTATGTAGTTTTTAAAATCTTACCTCTTGGGTTAGACATCACATATCTATATATAATTTTCATTCCCCTTTAGTTTATTTTGACAATGTTAAATCAACATTACAAATGTTTTGGTCCTTAAAGGGACATTCACAAAGTATATTGTGTATTGATTTTTAAATAATTCATAAAAGAACTTAAACATATTTAGAAAGTACTATAGAATTACATTCAGTCTTTAAAAATACTTTATAAAAAAAAAATCAATGCACATATCTTAGTCAATTACATAAGGTATCTATGTGCAACCAACAATCAGCATCAAAATAGCCTATGTAGATATGTATTTAATCCAAAAATATATATAATTACAATCTAATGATTGAATACCAAAACATATTAAGTTGTTCAAATATTATAATCTTATCCAAAATGCATACATAACATATAGCTTAATGTCCCTCTAAGCTGAAGACTCCGAAATACCTCCTTTACAATATATATTTCAGTCAGTGTGTAAAACAATCCAGAAGTTAATCTAAATTTTATATACTCATATGTTATACTAATTTATCAAAAGGAAGGTGCCTAGGTTTCTGATATTTCAAGCATTATTGTGAAATGTTTATTTAAAGGGACATGAACTAAAAATATACTTAAAGGGAGACAGTTAAAAATGATTTATACATTCTGAATGAAAAATAAGGCATTAAATAGATAATTTATTAGCTTCAGTACTCTGGACTGAACTTGTTTTTTTGTGGTGGATTAATTTATCCAACAATCATCAAGGACAACCCAGGTTTTTTGAAACAATTGTCCGTAATCTCAAATATCATTATTGATTTGTAAAGAAAGATAACAAGATAATTGTTAACATTTGAGAATCGGATTAAATTATAACGTTGATTAACATTTCATGCTCAATCTGAATCACCAACGCTAAATTTGTTTGGACAGTGTCCCTTTAAGAGATTTAAAGAGTGTATTTACTTCTCTTCCTATATTGACATACTTTGCTTGAAAAGCATATCGAGATAGGCTCAGTAGATGAAGATTGGTGGATGCACATAGATGCCTTATGTGATTGTCTCAACCATGTGCATTTAAATTTCTTCTGTTGAGGATATCTAAATACTAAGATAAATTGATTTACATTTTAAAGTCTAAACAATCTTCTATCTCTACAGATCATTTGATACAATTGTTTGTTTGTAATGTATATTTAAAAATAAAGACGCCATTGCACAATAACATATATGAGCACTTCAGACAAATACAAGCTCGAGGTTTATTTACTAATAACAAACAAACCTGTAGTTTAACATTTATAAACAGATTATCCAAGTGAATGACCTTATAACCTGAATTTGAACATTCAGAAATATTGCGTGGGAAACGCATCTTGAAACACCAGATTAGCATCTTTAAACATTAAAGTCTAATGTCACGCAATAGCACACAATCAATGTGCATTATGAAATACATTTAATAGAGCAATATCAATACTTCACAATAAGTCAATAAATGGATTTTATGAACAATAAAGACATACAATATTAAATGTGTATTTGTATTAAAGAAACAGACCGTTATTAAACCGAGAAATGTCTTCAACATTAATAATGTGACAGTATTAGATGTTAAATAGAATTTAATCATTAATATTTAATGGATCACTGATATTAAATCTGCGTCACACATATCCGCATGACAGGCCCATGAGTTACAAATAAGTCTACATGAAAAATGAAGTTACAGCACCACCATGAGGTATGTGTAAGGAAGTTACTAAGATATGAAACATTAAGGAACGGCCAATTAGAGTTCATCACACAAACACAACTTGAGTCAGGATGGTCTCACAGACATTCTAACAATATTTCAAACTTTTATCCAATCAGATGTACAGATAACTTGTCCCATGGTGCATCTCATGTTTACTTCACCATATAAAAGTCCATTACACGTTGCCATCTTTGTCAGTTCTCTAATGCCTGCAGGCAGTTTATATTATTATTATAATATATTTATTGGACAACCCAGCAGGCATGTCAGCTCCCAGGTTCACCAAGGAGGAGAGCGCTGCACTGGTCCACGCCGTCAAGGACTTTTATCCCCAGCTGTTTGGGAACAAGAGGAGGTTGACAGATGCGCCTGTTAAGAAGGCCCTCTGGGAGTCTATCACCAATGCGGTTAGATTGGTGTGTGACGTCCAGAGGACCCAGGATCAGATCATGAGGAGATTCGGAGATATGAGGTTGCGGTTAACCAAAAAAGTCAACCTCATAAGGGACTGGGTACAAGCCCGTAAAAGAGGTGGCAAAAGAGAGGCCCCGCGGAAACTGTACCTACTCCCTTATGAGGTGACTTTATGCGAGCTCCTCAATCTCCGGGTCCCCAAAAGATTCAGATCCTCGCCATCCTTGGCCTCCTCTTCTTCCCTCCCAGCTGCGGGATCTGAAAGTCCTGACGCGGGGGCCAGGGCAGCTGCTTCTCCGTCCGGTGGCCTGATGTGTATATAGTCAGATACTAAACCTATACAGATCTCACAACATACACTACATATGATGTTTAGATATCTGATTTTAGATTAGTGACACATGAAATAGGAATGATGTGTCTTGCGCTCTACAGAATATGCGTCACAGAGCGAAAATGGAATTGCGCATACACGTTAACATGGCTTTGCTGTAAGTGGCATTGCTTTATACATGTTGGTCAAATGACGGATGCGTAATTCCGCATTGAATCATTGCGCAATGATCGCGAAAATGGAATTGCGCATACACGTTAACATGGCTTTGCTGTAAGTGGCATTGCTTTATACATGTTGGTCAAATGACGGATGCGTAATTCCGCTTTGAATCATTGCGCAATGATCGCGAAAATGGAATTGCGCATACACGTTAACATGGCTTTGCTGTAAGTGGCATTGCTTTATGCATGTTGGTCAAATGACGGATGCGTAATTCCGCTTTGAATCATTGCGCAATGATCGCGAAAATGGAATTGTGCATACACGTTAACATGGCTTTGCTGTAAGTGGCATTGCTTTATACATGTTGGTCAAATGACGGATGCGTAATTCCGCTTTGAATCATTGCGCAATGATCGTGAAAATGGAATTGCGCATACACGTTAACATGGCTTTGCTGTAAGTGGCATTGCTTTATACATGTTGGTCAAATGACGGATGCGTAATTCCGCTTTGAATCATTGCGCAATTATCGCGAAAATGGAATTGCGCATACACGTTAACATGGCTTTGCTGTAAGTGGCATTGCTTTATACATGTTGGTCAAATGACGGATGCGTAATTCCACTTTGAATCATTGCACAATGATCGCAAAAATGGAATTGCGCATACACGTTAACATGGCTTTGCTGTAAGTGGCATTGCTTTATACATGTTGGTCAAAATGAAATGTGAATTATTATATATGTGAAGAATACAGTATTCTTATTTTCAATATTATACATAATAAAAAAAGAAGAATCCAAATAAATTATAACATATGCACATCAATTGATGAGAATGAAATAACACCAAAAAATAATTAAAGCTACAGTAAACAACACAACTGATTGAAAATAAGAGTACAGGATATATTTATCATGAATTGAATTGAGGAAACAATTAACTCATGGGACTACCAAAGGATTAACAGTTTTAAATTGATTTGCTAATAATGTAAAGATTTTAAACATGGCATGATTTGTATTAATGATATGCAATCCTCATTTAATATATTACAGATATGGATGTTGCTGCTGGATCCTTAAGGCAGGGCTTGTCACAGTATGGTATGTCTCATTTTAATTGACATTTGTCTTAGAAACATGGACAGAACATTACATACTAAATCCACATTGTTCAATATTTATATGTAATGTCCCTTTAATAGATGAAAATTAAATAATTCTTCGGATATCCTTAAATAACATATTAGATTTGAATTGCATGCTCAATCCCATTCATTACATCAACATATGGAGTAGAGAATTCATTAACACCAACATTGTCAAATCAATATAATTTTATATTAAAGGGATACTGATCTACAATTATTAATGTTGTCATTCAGATAGAGTATGCAATATTAATAAACATTTAAATATAATACTATCATCATATGTGAAATATTCTATTGCTAAATGTATTTTAAAATCAAGAATGTACGTTTATCTGCATCTCAATTTTGGTTGAACAACCTGGGTTTTTATTGATGATTGGTGGATACCTTCAACAAACAATATTTATTGAATACAATATTGCTTATCTGCCTTTAAGATTAAAATGTAGCAACATTCAAATTATAATAGGAGTCAATGTTAAATCATTTTGAACAGTTTGAACAGAGAAATCAATGATTTAAATTAATCATGTCAGTGTCCTTTTAATAAACAATAGATTCATTCATCTTTACATTCTTTGGATTAAACAATATTGATATATAATTCACATATTCACTGTTGGAGTTACTTTATAGATATCAGCATACTCTAACAGCACCATGATTACATATTTGTACTAATCAATTTGGTTTTGTATTGTGATAAATATGTGTTGTGTCCTAAACAAGATTACTGTACATTGCACAAATGGCTCGATGTGCCACATGTGTTTGTTTAGATTTGTCAACAGCTGCTCTTCAAAATGTGGTTTGTGTGTATTCTTTTAAGAACATTGATCAATGGGTATATTTAGATATGCAATAGCATCGTATGAGATGAGTTTGATGTCTAATATAGTCTGAAATTAAACATATGTTCAATACATCATTTTTAACAGAATCCCCTTGATTCAATCAAGCATTTTCTGGTTTAATGACTGCTCTATTCTTCACATTTTCAAGTTGATTAATCTTAAAATTCGATTCAGATGTGATTTAGTGATATCCCAAATGTGTTTCCTAATATATATCTATATCATTCATAGAGAGAGTTGGTGTGGTGAGCCCACAGGAATCCAGCAGTGACATAGAGCCGCCTTTGCGGTCTCCTGGTAAGTCCATTGACTCATTTATATGTCATTGAAGGTGTATTGGTAATCAATATTATGAGCATGATTCTGATGAAGCATAACATTTGAAACAAACATATAATTTTCTCTTCTGATTATATATTAATTTTCTTTTAATATTGAAAGATTAATAATTAAAACTTTATTAGTCTACACATTTGTTATTCAGAAGATGTATAGCATATGTTTGTTTCCATGTTCATTTTTGACAACAGTCATCAAGTGATACACACATGAGAAATCTTAAATGTTCTATGTACTATGCTTTTATGATTTTTAAATTAATACAAACAATACATCGAAAATATGAATCATTGAGAATAACAAATCTAATGTAATTTGTATGCTCCATCAAAATTATGTAAATCATAACTTTGGGTGTGTATATCTTTAATGCAACATTGATGTGTGTCTTTGAACAACAGTAACATATGTTATAATATCTGTTCTTAACGTGTACACAACATGTTATGTTTTACAGAGATTGATTTAACATATGTGACGGAGGAGGAAGAGGCTGCCTTGGAGTCTAATGGTATGTGAAATATATCTATCATGTTTCCAACATGTTGCTTTATTTGAAATCATTTCATTGAAGACATTCAAAGTCTACAGCTTTTGCACTTTAAAAAGGAATATTATGTGTCTGTTCAAATACACTACTGCCCCCTTTCTATATCAGGCAGCATGAAAATTTTTTTTTTTTTAAAAATGTATAATTCATGCCATCATTATGTCACATGCATATTCCAGGCCAAAACACAATAATAATGTTATAATTGTACAGACAGTAATTGATATTCATCTGAGTGCCTATATGCATACCATATCCTCATTTCATAATTGTTTACAAATTCAAACACACTTCTAAGTATATAGAAAACATAATCAATTTGAAATGCGTTGATTTGATTTCATGATGCATGAGATGTTAATATATAGTTATTAAATTTTCAGATGGATCCACCACTTTTGGTCATCTGGTTTCCGCCCCTGCCCAGTCCCCTGACCAGTCACAGACCCCTGCCTATGCCCAGACCCCTGCCCAGACCCCTGCCCCTGCCCATGCCCAGACCCCTGCCCATGCCCAGACCCAGACCCCTGCCCATGCCCAGACCACTGCCCATGCCCAGACTCCTGCCCATGCCCAGACCCCTGCCGGCCCTTCCCATTTATCATTTCCTGCCCCTCCCAAAAAACGCCCCTACAACCCCCTTCACCGCTCTCCCCGTATTATGGCCCGTACAGCTGCCCAGACCCCAACTCCCCACTCCCCAGCTGTACGGCCTACCCCGGAGCATCAGCTCATCCCTCCCCAAGCCAATCCCATCCCTCCCCAAGCCAATCCCATCCCTCCCCCCTGTCTCAACCTTCATTGTCCTGAGTGTCGGATTGTCCTTCCCAGGCACAGCTGTAAGTATCATTCAAAATCAACATTATAAGATACTTAAAGGTACACTGAAGGAAAATATTTTCTATTGTGATTCAAATAGAGCATGCAATGTTAATCAAATTTATAATTTACTACTCTTATGAATTATTCTTCATTCTCTTGATATCTTTATTGAAACAAAGAAATGCCTATAATTATTTTAAAAAATAAAATAATTGTGAACATCATTTCTTTATTGTTGGATGAATGTATCCATCAACCAGCAGGGACAAACAAAGTTGATAAACAAATATGGCCTGCCCTAAAAACCGACATTCTTGCATTCAAAATCTAGCTATAGAATTCAAACATTTAAAGAATATGTGTAATTTTAAATATTTGTAATGTCATGCTCTATCTGAATCAGTCAATTAAATATTTAGGTTCAGTGTCCCTTTAATTGGATATCACTACATATACCAATCACCACTACTTGGATCCAACAATTAATGTACAAATGTTTATATATTATCTCTTGTCTAACCCAGTGGGAATGTAATTTCTTCAGGTTGCTATGTTTACACAGCTTGTCCTCAATGCCAAAATGTTTAAGGATAGGTGTGCCTACCACAGTATAAATAAAATATTTAAATTGCTAATGTAAGTACAATGTAAATCCTTTAACAAGATTTTATACACTCAAGCTGTATAAGTGGATCATCTAAAACCAATTAAAGGGGACAACATGTTTGAGTAAACTGTCCCTTTAATGATTTCGGTCTGTCTGAATAACATAATTCATGTGTAAAGAATAAATTTAAACTAATTGATGTAAAGAATGATTTGTCTTTATGATGACAATGTATCTTTTCTATTTTTTTCGTCTGTTGTGTAATTATCATTAATATTTAATTTATTCTTTATTTTAGGCTGTGACTCAGCATGGCTCATGCTAGAAGGTATAGCAAGAGTAGAGCAGGCCGTGTTGAGGAACGCAGCTGTCCTGAGAGGGATGAACGACACCATGCAGGCCCAGCTCCGGGTTCAGGACTTGACTCTGCGTGAAATTATGTGATTAAGTTCAAGGCCTGAATCTGGAGCTGGACATGCACAAGACGATGAAGAGGATGACCAGTAAGTGGAGGATCTGGAGATGCTCCAAGGTGGCAGATAAGAATCCTCCGTCCACATGTTGATGTTTTTTTAATTGTTGCCATTTGGCCTTTTTAAAAGTTTATTGTTGTGCCTGTTGCACTCTTTTACCTTGTCATATGTCACCAATGGGGCTATGGTGGCCCTTGGCAACTCTCTTCATGGACTGTGATGCACTGTGTTACCTTGTCATATGTCTCCAATGGGGCTATGGTGGCCCTTGGCAACTCTCTTCATGGACTGTGATGCACTCTTTTACCTTGTCATATGTCTCCAATGGGGCTATGGTGGCCCTTGGCAACTCTCTTCATGGACTGTGATGCACTGTGTTACCTTGTCATATGTCTCCAATGGGGCTATGGTGGCCCTTGGCAACTCTCTTCATGGACTGTGATGCACTCTGTTACCTTGTCATATGTCTCCAATGGGGCTATGGTGGCCCTTGGTAACTCTCTTCATGGACTGTGATGCACTGTGTTACCTTGTCATATGTCTCCAATGGGGCTATGGTGGCCCTTGGTAACTCTCTTCATGGACTGTGATGCAATGTGTTACCTTGTCATATGTCTCCAATGGGGCTATGGTGGCCCTTGGTAACTCTCTTCATGGACTGTGATGCACTCTTTTACCTTGTCATATGTCTCCAATGGGGCTATGGTGGCCCTTGGCAACTCTCTTCATGGACTGTGATGCACTGTGCTACCTTGTCATATGTCTCCAATGGGGCTATGGTGGCCCTTGGCAACTCTCTTCATGGACTGTGATGCACTCTGTTACCTTGTCATATGTCTCCAATGGGGCTATGGTGGCCCTTGGTAACTCTCTTCATGGACTGTGATGCACTGTGTTACCTTGTCATATGTCTCCAATGGGGCTATGGTGGCCCTTGGTAACTCTCTTCATGGACTGTGATGCACTCTTTTACCTTGTCATATGTCTCCAAGGGGGCTATGGTGGCCCTTGGCAACTCTCTTCATGGACTGTGATGCACTGTGTTACCTTGTCATATGTCTCCAATGGGGCTATGGTGGCCCTTGGCAACTCTCTTCATGGACTGTGATGCACTCTGTTACCTTGTCATATGGCTCAAATATTCCTTATTTTTACAAGATTATTTCTAAAGGTTGTTGATGTTTTCTTACATACTAATAAAAGACATGTAATTGCACGATTCTTTGTCCTCATTCTTCATGTTATTTTTTTAAAGCTCTAGTTTATCTTGTTGATCCTTAAAGGGACCTACCAAAAATATTTTTTTATAAAAAATCATATATGTAAGACAATTGTAAATGACTTTAAGATTAACATCTCCAATGTAATCTTATTATTTGTCTTTATATATTTTTCTCTTAGCTTTATCATTGCATGATTATGATTAGCATAGTAATTGTTTTATATATGTATATATAGATTGTTATTTGTGTATATATGTATATTTCAATTTTCACATCCATGTGTGTATTTAGAAACTCTGCATGAATTGATGCACCTTTAACAAATGATCTGAGGATTGATACAATGATATAATCCCTGTAAAGTGTTCATTTTATTGAAATAGTATTGTCTATGTGTATCCTCTTTTTAAAAACAAAATAATGTCCCTTTAAGGGATGGTGAGCACAATTGTTAATGAATGTATTTCCATTTCTAAAGCGTTTTTGTCCTTTTTACATGAACAAGGACATATAATCTTATTAATAAACAATCTTATTGTAATGTTGACAGCACATGTATTTCATTTTCTATTCTATCTTATTGTAAAAGTGTAACCAAATAAATCTCTGTGTGTAATGCAAATATTTTAGATGCTGAATATTTTTGGAAAAATATGTTAACAAAATAATTCTCCTCCCATATATGGCTATAGGTAGGCTGACCATATTTAAACTTGAATAAATGACACGTTTAATCAATCCATGTATCATTATTGTTATTCCAAAACAATCAAAACATATCTTAAAACATCAATGGCATATGTATTTCTCATGTGTATCTTTTAAATGTTAAAGATATACACCATAGCTATAGTTCAAGGGACAGTCAAGTCCGAAAAGATGATTCATGATTTGGTGACATTCCTAGATAGCAATCTAGACACATACTAGTTCCTAAAATATAAATACGTTTTTTAGTGATATGCCAAGCTGTCAACTGATTCCTTGTATTGGCTGCGGTTTTTCAGCTATCTCGGATGTGCCATGTTGCTTAAAACGTCACCTGCCAGGCTGTCCAATGATTCCTTGTATTGACTGATGTTCTTACGTGATCAAGAATGTGCCTTTTATTGGATGGCGTTCTTACGTGATCAAGGAAGCGCCATGTTAAGACGTCACATGCAAAGGTAAAAAAACGTATGATTGGATTACGTAGTCCCGCAATATTTGTTTGTGCACGTTAAACACATTTGTGACTGCAGCCAATTTTAAAAACCTTGCGAATATGTATTATTTGCATCATGTTACATTGTTGACCCGTAGCTGATAAAGACCACCACATTCTCTTTTGCTGGATGTCTGGTTGAATAAACGAACGAAAGCAAAATGTTTTCATGCATATGATATTTTGAGGCAAGTGCAAATCTCTATAGTCCATGTTGTTTAATATGTTTGTCAACAATATGTTCCTTTTTCATAAAAATGACTGTTGTTTTTAATGTTAAAGATATCTAATTAATAAATATACGCTATTGTGTTAGAATAAAGTAATCAATATGCATTTAGCTTTATCATATGCTAAATATATGATGCCGACTTCTTCTAAATGTAATTTCATTGTATATTTTATTAAAGGTTCATTAGACACTCACATTATAAATCAAAACTTTTTATTTTGTCTCTAGTTAGATAGTCCATTGTTTAACAAATACACGTTTCATTTTGCTTCTGTTCAAAGAAAATGTGATTAATTTTCAGACTCCTCGCCCAGCCTCTGAGTTTCATGTGAGTACCATCTCCAGCTTTCTCCTGTTTGTGTAAAGGGTCTTTTCATATGTTAATGATGGGGTATTGTCTTGTTTTACGGTTGTAATGGGGGTTCATCTATATTTTCAATAGAGCTAACCCGATTTTCTTTGAAAGTGTTTGAAGCTTTGTAATATTGATATCAGTATATGTTAATCTTGTTGTTTGTAGTAGTGTCTATTACATACAGTTCTGTTAAAAATATAGTATACTGTCCCTTTAATGCAAATGTTGATTTTTGTATCATGTATGAGTTCCACATTGTTTAATCTTCAAATATATTATTGTTAGCATATTTTCACCCCCCACCCCTAAAAGGACTTTAAACCATATTCATTGTTCAAACAAATGTCTTTCTAAAAAAAAATTAACACAATAATGTCTCTTTAAGAAAATATACTTCATTTAACACGTCAATATAAATCTGATTTCAATATTTAATTTTTGACCAAGTACATATAGATATACCAACAAGCTTCAAATATGTGTTAGCATATGTAATTTTGTTAAAGGGACAGTTTAGAAAACAAATAATGTTTTGCATTATTCTAAAAGTCAATTTTGTAATATCAATGATATCAAAGGTTTCTCACCAATTAATCATTTGTCTTTGTTTATTTAAATTTGCTAGCTAAACCTATGAGGTTCGTGTGCTCATTTCTTCGAGCTTGAAGAGTGCATGTAATCATTATACAATTTGACCACTAGAGGGCATTTGGATAGCATTTGTATATGTAAAACCTTGTGCTCATACAGCATATTATTTACCATGTATTGATCATTGATATCTAAAAGGTTGTTATGTCAGAACAACAAATAAGTGGTCATTTTTCCTAGTCATAGATACAAGGTTAAGCACATAAGTCACACGTATTTCTCCATGTTTTGTTGTTTCCAACTTGATAATGCGTAATACAGTGTTTTCTTTGTAATCAATAATTTTCTGACTGTCCCTTTAAGCTGTGTTATTGGCATTCAAACAGTAATATGCCATCATGGATAATTGTAATGGTAATTTTGTTTGCGATTCGGGAAACAGTTTGGACATCACATCACAGAAACCAATCAATATCATGAACAAGGATAGGTATGTGATGATGTGGTTTTCACACACTTATAACCCACACTCTGCAAACAATCTTCCTCCATGGACCCGGTCCCATAGAAGTAGATTATATACAGAGTGTGGTCCACAAGTGTATGAAAACCACATCATCACATACCTATCCATTACACATTAAATAAAAAAAACATTAAAGCTGAAAATAAATACTTCCTTCCTCTTCCTTCCCCTCTTCCCACGGGGCTGAGGCTCTGGGAGGGGCAACTGCCGACTTCGAAGAGTTCTCCTTGGAGATGTTGTGGGAAGAGTGGAAGGAAGAGTACTGGGACGACCAAGGTGAGGAGGAGAAGATGGCTGAGGAGGAGAAGATGGCTGAGGAGGAGAAGATGGCTGAGGAGGAGAAGCTGGCTGAAGAGGAGGAGATGGCTGAAGAGGATGAGATGGCTGAAGAGGAGTAGATGGCCCGGCAGGAGTAGATGGCCCGGCAGGAGTAGATGGGCCGGCAGGAGTAGATGTGCCGGCAGGAGTAGATGGGCCGGCAGGAGGAGATGGCCCAGCAGCAGGAGGCCCAGCAGCAAGAGGCCCAGCAGCAGGAGGCCCAGCAGCAGGAGGCCCAGCAGCAGGAGGCGGACCAGGAGGTAGACCAGCATGCGCCTCCCGGAAAAAATTGAACATCTCTTGGTGCAGATTAAAGATTCTGTTTTGGCCTTGTTCGATTCTATTGAGTATGTTTATTATTTGGTTTTGTCCTTCAATTATTTGATTTTGTCCATCAAGAATTAGAGTGCGGCCTTCGATATTTTGTATCCGGGAGTTACGCATCTGGTCTATGTAGTCCAGTAGAACCCGCACCTCCGCTATTTCCTCTTGTTGTGCTTGGCGGGGTACCCGTGCATGGCGGGGTGCCCGTGCACGGCGGTGTGCGGGTCCTTGAGGGTCCTCTGGTTCCGTGGGCTCCTTCTCTGCTTCCGGGGCCTCTTCATCAGCTTCCGTGCGCTCTTCGTCACGGGGGGCCTCTTCCCTCCGAAGTGGAAATTCCTCCCCACCACTCTCATCCCGGGAGATAGATGAGGCTGTGTTTCTTGTGCTGCCTCCTCCCAGACTCTGTATATTAAAAAAAAAAAAAAAAAAATGTATATATTAGCATATTTGCAAATCAAGCTTTAAATGACTTAGCTTACGATACAATTACAAATGCAGAATCATTAATCCACTTTGAAATCTAACAAGCAATCAATACGATTTCCGCTTTTTCAAAACCGTGTTTGTGATATCTCTGGTCAATCTGAATGTTTTCGCGTTTGTTTTCAGTCTGTTTAAATGCACACCTAACCTATAGCCTAGATACTGATGTAACCGCAAAGTAATTGAATGCGTATAAACAACGTTATAGCATTAATCTGATCCTTAAAGGGACATGAAACCCAATGTTTTATCTTTCATGATTTAGAAGCATACATTTATTATCAACTTTCTAATGTACTTTTCTTATCTAATTAGCTTCATTCTCTGGATATTCTTTGCTGAAAAGCATATCTAAATATGCTTATAAGATGCTGATTGTTAGCTGAATATAGCTGCCTCCTGTGATTGTTTCACCGTGTGCATGGCTATTTCTTCATTAAAATATATCTCAAGAATGATTCAAATTAGGTAATATAAGTACATTTGAATGTTTTGTCAAATTGTATTCGCTACCTCAATCATGAAAGTAAAGGTTTGCGTATAGTGTCCCTTGAAATACATTCGTATGTGAATTTATTGTTCAATGAGCTTACCGTCAGATGAGAGTGGCAGGTTCCCGGTATCAATTCCTCCGATACCGACTATTTCCACCTCGGAGATGCTGGGCCGCAACATTTCCTCCCATCGGCAGTACTCTATTTCCAGGGCAGGTCCGCCACCGGTTCCTGCGGCATGTCGGGCCTCCAGGCTTAACTTTTTCTTGAGATCCATCTTACAGTCCCGGTAGCGATGTTTTATCGAATCAAGATCTCTGTTCCGGCCACCCACTGCATTGACTGCATTTCTTATCTCATTCCAGAGCCTCCTCTTGTCAGTCGGGGTAGTCTTCTGGTGCTGCAGCCTCCTATACCTGGCCATAGAGGCCTCTATGAGGGCCTCCTTCTCCTCCATCGAAAACCTCGCCTCCCTAGTCGCCTTGGCCTTCCCCTGTGACAATGCCCTCTGTTTCCCGGACTGTGAAGCCCTACTCTGTCCGCCACTGGGCCCAGCCACTTGTTCATCTTGAACCAAGTGGCTGGGTCCACCCACTGCTTCCACCCCCGCTTCCTGCCCCCCTTCCTGCCCCCCTTCCTGCCCTGTTCCTCCCCCCCTCCCTCTCCTCCCCCCTCTACCTCTCCCCTGCCTGGCCTCCATCTGTTCCCTAAACTAAACCCCAAATAATCAAACAAAAAGTGAGTGTGATGAAATGAAAGGGGGTCAAAATAAAGAACTAAAAAGACAAAAAAAGTGCTGAAAGTGTGAGAGGGATGTAAAAAAACAAAGAGGGTAAGAAGTATTTAAATAAACCAAAAGAAGAAGAAGACTAAAAGGAGGATATGTAAACTAAATGTAACTAGGGGATGGGTATGGGGTATGGGATAAGAGTAAATGGGATGAAAGGGAATGGGACTACAGGGAATGGGGTATGGAGTGTAGTATGAAGGGGTAGGGGGTATGGAGTGTATGTAGTGTTATTGATAAGTGTATGTATGTATTGAATGTGTTTGCGTGTAAATGTGTTACGTGTACAGAAAAATCACTCGCTCGCTAACTCACACTACTACTAATTCTCACTAACACACTACTACTAATTCTCACTAACAAACACTCCCACTAACTCTCACTAACTACCACTAACTTATGCTCCCACTAACAGCTCTCACTAACAACTCCCACTCCCACTAACTCACTCACGCTCCCACTAACAGACTCTCTCCCACTCCCACTAACTCCCACTAACTCACTCACGATAACACTAACAACTGACTCTCTCACGCTAACACTAACTCACTCACAATAATGCACCAACTCTCTAATCTTAAACCTCCAATCTCCAAAGACCCACCAGCAACACAGTCAAAGAAGCCCTGCTTGTGTGGTGCTTATATACCCTGTGTAAATGTTTAATGATGTACCAATTTCCGTTGTAAATTGTGTTCAGGTGTGCTTTATTAGCAATTAATATTAGTGCAATGTGTATTAGTTGTGTGAATTTGCGCATGCTCATTTGGAGTTAGTATTTGTGGAATGTGTAGAATGCGATGATGTCATAGTGGTCGTTTTCTCTAACATTGTCCAATAGTATTCTTTTTAAATGTGAATTTGCGATGGTGTGTTATTAGTGAAGTGTTGTATATGTATGTTTGTCCTAATATATAGTTATATTGAATGCGATTATTTTTCTAGTGTATGTATATATTTTTTATTCCTTGTTGTTATTTTGCGAATTTCCGCATCTTAAAGTATATGCGTATTCCCTGTATTAAATTTTATTTAAAATCCCCCCGCTTGTGAATGTGTAATGCTTGTGTGCTTTGTTGATTGATTGTTGTTGTGACATTTGCGGCGTGTTATTGTTGTGCATGATGTGGTATGCGTCATATGACCGAGCTGTGCGTATTCTCGCGAGATCGAGTGTTAGGTGAAAAAAGCTATTTTTTTGCTTTCCCATTGATCTCTATGGGAGACTGTCTTACGCGGGCAGTATTACGCGTGTGACATACACGCGTTAGGAGCATCGTTAGATGGTCTGTTTTGAACTCTAAATACCGGAGTCAAAGTTTGATCTTAGAGGCAAGAGGAAGCCAGTGAAGGGATTGGCAAAGAGGTGCAGCAGATGAAGAGCAACGTGTAAGGAAGATGAGCCTGGCAGAGGCATTCATTATGGATTGTAAAGGAGCTAGGCGGCAGGTGGGGAGACCAGAGAGGACAGAGTTGCAGTAATCAAGGCGGGAAAGGATGAGAGAGTGAATTAAAATCTTAGTTGTGTCTTGTGTAAGGAAGTGTCTAATTTTAGAGATGTTTTTAAGGTGGAAGCAGCAGGCTTTAGCCAAGGACTGAATGTGAGGAGTGAAAGAAAAATCTGAGTCAAATGTGACCCCAAGATATCGGACATGCGGGGTAGGGGTAATGATAGGGTGTTAGGAGTAAATGTTACTTGTTTTCTACTATATAAATTAATGGGATATCTGGCAGCATCGAACATAAGCTTTCGGTGCTTTCAGACTCCTATTGATTCCTATGGCATCCGCGGCCTCCATAGGTATGCTGGGCCGGAATAGCCACGAGCGTACCTGAAAGAAATTTGATAAATGGGAAAAGGTGTCAAATAGAGGCTTTTTGTCATCTGTAATGACGTAAGCATCGATCTGTATCGGATGGAGACCGGCGGATCGTATGTTATGTCACAGATTTCAACTTTTGCCGGTCTGTAGGATTTGATAACTAGGACAAATCAAGCTTGCAACAATTACGTTGCAGAATTCCAGCGTATTTGCGGTTGACGGCTTGATAAATATCCCCCCATAGCTCTAAATGAAATAGCTTTTTGTAAAAATCAGTATGACATAGAACTATATTAAAATAACAGTTATCTGTTGTTGCCTCAAATTTATTAGCAAAATACTTAACAATGGTGACAAAGCTGTTGGATTTAAAGAAAATGGCACTAATTGTAAAGATAAGATAGTTTACTGCAGAGGATGATCCTTGGTTATCTTGGGTAGAGAGACTGGCACAGTAATTTTAAACCTTTTTTTTTTTTTTAAATCTTTATTTATTCAAGAACATGCATCAATTCCAGTCCAACAAATAAACTTTGACATCTGGTATACATAGTAAAAGATATAGACATCTATTCCACTCATAGAGACGTCTTTACATTAAAGGGTAGTACAGAAAATAACAATGTAGGACAATGAACTGAACCAACACACGTCCCTGCATTTTTACTTTATTTTCTATCCTGCCTATCTCCTCCCAACCTTTACCTCCATCGCTATTCCTCATCCCCGGGGTTTCATCCCATTCATCTGTTTTGAATGTATTAGTGCCTGCTTTCTCAGGATGAGACATAACCATCAAAATCAAGCCTCCACTCCCCTCTTAGCTGTGCTTCAAGAATGTAATCGGTGTTGCGAATCGGGTAGAGTACTTGTAACTGTTGATTCTGATCTAGTGTGTGCAAATAAACCTCCCATTTTCTCATGAAACGTTTTGTGCGTTGTTGGGCATCTCCCATGGTGTCCACCTGCTCGTAGAGCATTTGTCTATGTATTTCTCTCTTAAGCTGAGTCAAGGTTGGAGCCACATCCTTTAACCAGTTTTTGAGGATGATTTTCCTAGCCTGTATATTCACCATATGTGCGAATTGTGTATTTGTTTTGTTTAAGTTCTGACATTCTAAGAAAACAATTGATCTAACCGTTAGTGTAGTGACTGTGACTCCAATGGTTCGCATCCAGTGCTCGACCATCCCCCAGAACCTTACCAGTCTGGGGCATGTCCAGATAATATGTAAGAGATCTGCATTGGCTTGTTTACATTTCGGGCAAGCCCCTGCCGATTCTGTTTCCCATGCCTTGTATAGTTTGGGTGTGATATAGGCCATTTCCAATAACTTGGTGTGGGACTCCCTATGATCCATGGATAGTGTGGCTTTTTGGATCTTTTGGATGCTATGTTTGACTTGGGCAGCCGAAACCTCGTCGTTTAACAGTGCAGACCATCTATCTCCAATATGTTTTTGTGTGTTCTCATTGTTTGCCTTTGTCAGTGCTTTGTACATTGGGGTGATTGACGTGCTCCCTTGTGTGTATAGCTTACATAACTGGTAGATCGTCTGCTCATTCCCCAAAAACGTATCAGATTCTAGAAGCATGGATACATAGTGTCTCGCCTGGAGGTATGCGAAGTGGTGTGATCTCGGTAGGGCGTATTTTTCCTGTAAGTATGCAAATGTGTGTATTGTCTTTCCATCCCCCTCCAGTAACTTAGATACTACATTCAGTCCCAGTGCCTCCCAGTCTCTGAAGGCTTGCGTGGACAACCCTGGAATAAAATTGGGATTCCCCTGTAATGGGATGTATGTAGAAGTTTCATGATTAAACTGCAGTTTGTTACATATTTTCCTCCATGCGAACAGAGGTTGCTGAATTAGTGCATGCTGTGTGAGGTGTTTATCAATCTTTGTGGCCTGCAGATGTGGCAACATAGCCAGCGACCATGGTGCCACAAGTTGGCGCTCTAAGTCAGGGATTGTGAACTTGCTCCCTCCTGTCAACCAATCTAACACGTATTTAGCTTGAGTTGTCCAAAATATAGTTCTATGTCTGGGACTCCCATGCCTCCTGAGTCAGTAGTACTTCTCATTCTGTCTGATTTAATTCTATGTTTCTTATTGGCCCAGATGAAGGAGAGGAATAGTGAGTTCCAAAATTTCAGATCTATTTTACTGAGTACTATTGGCAACATTTGCATTGTATACAAAATTTTGGGAAATAGAATCATTTTTATGAGGCTTATCCTGCCTGAAATCGAAAGTGGGAGCTTAGCCCAATGAGTGATTAGATCCATGGCTTCTCTTTTTAGTGGGTTGTAATTGGCTACATACCACTCATCTGGGTTTAATGACAGATCTACCCCTAGATACCGAAAGGATTCCCCTGCCACTTTAAAATTACAGTGAAAGTCAGGTACCACAGTGTTGTGAGTTAGCCAGATGATTTCTGTCTTATCAGTATTCATTTTATAGCCTGACACTTGACTGAATTTACTGATGATATCTATTAATTTGGGTATGTTGGAACTGGGATTTTGTATGTATAGGACCATGTCATCCGCGAAGAGTGAGAGATGCAGTGTGGTTGTGCCTAATTTGAGGCCCTCTGTTTGTGCTCTAATTTTTATCGCTAGGGGTTCTAGAGCCAGGTCAAAGAGGAGGGGAGACAAGGGACACCCCTGCCTCGTGCCCCTCTCCAATGTGACTGGTTGGGAGAGGGACCCATTCACCAAAATTGCTGCCTGTGGGTTGGAGTATAGGGTCTGTAATGCCTCAAGAAAGGGCCCTTCGATTCCGAATTTCCTAATGGTACAAAAAAGATGTTCCCAAAGGACCTTGTCAAAGGCCTTTTCCGCGTCCACAAGCAGTACACATGCTTCGTCTACCTCCATAATTGGCCTTTGTGTCTTTTTATTCCAGTAGTGTGTTAATATGATTTGGAGTGTTCTGACATTTTTTACTGCTGATCTACCTTTTATGAAACCCGTCTGATTCTCATGGATGATGTCTGGTAAAATTATTGCTAATCTCCCTGCCAAGATTTTTGTAAAAAGTTTATAGTCCGAATTCATGAGTGAGATATGAGGCTGGATTTAGATGGTCCTTGCCTGGTTTGTGTATCAGACTAACATTGGCTTCGGTGAATCTCCCTGCTTCTCTTAATTCCCCTTCCATGATATTATTAAAGAGCTCAGACAGTGCTCCCGCTACTTCTTTCTGAAGCAGTTTATAAAACTCTCCCGGGAGACCATCCGGCCCGGGAGCTTTTTCTAAGGTCATGTTTCCTATTGCTTTCTCAATTTCTTCTACTGAGATGCGGGAGTTTAATAAATGGCGCTGACTCTCTGAGACCTGAGGGAGCATAATAGATTCCCAGAAGACTTCTCTATGTAAGGGATTGACGGTTTGGGCTTTATAAAGATCTGAGTAATACTGTCTAAAGGTCTGTTGTATACCGTTTGTGTCAGATACTATTGTATTTTGGCTCTTGATAGCCGCTATGAAATTGGGAGTTTTAGTTAGTTTGGTAAGTCTAGCAAGCATTCTACCTATTTTATTTCCGTGTCTATAGAATCTAGCGTGGGCTTTTGTCATGTCTCTTGCTGAGATCTGTAGTAGGAAGGTGTCTCTCTGTGTTTTGACAGTTTTGTATTGGAGCCTATTTGCCTCTGTAGGATTACGTAGGTAACGGTTTCTCGCATTAAGGAGTTGTTTTAGTAAGAGTTCTTCCCTTAGTCGTTTTTGCCTTCTAGAGGCGATCACATATGAGGTAACCACGCCTCTAAGTACTGCTTTTCCCGCTTCCCAGAAAAGAAGTGGGTTCTCCCTATGCCTGACGTTTAGGTTACAATATGCCAGCCACTCTCCCACTAAATGGTTCCTAAGATTAGCATCGTGCATCAGATATCTAGGGAATGTCCAACCCTCTCTGTGTGTTTTAGTGGAGTCAGTTTTTATTGTAAGTGTGATAGGGGCGTAATCAGAAATCGTAGGGCTATCTATTTTAGTGTCTAGAATTCTCACATTAAGGGACGGGGATGTCAGAAAGTAGTCTATGCATGATAAGGTGTCTTTAGTAGGTGTGATGCATGTGTAGTTTCTTGTTTCAGGGTTTCTCTCCCTCCAAATATCAACAAGCTGTAGTGCTTTTTTGAACTTATTCAATATGATAGAATCTTGTTTCACATTGTATTATCTGCTAGGGCCAGTAGAGGCGCATTGTGGGTTTCTGTATCTATCTGCCGGAACCTGAGGTGTAATGTTGTAGTCCCCTCCCAGGATTACTGGCGTATCCGCCATTTTTAAAAGGTGTATCCTCATATCACTCCAAAACTCTTTTTTGTGTGTATGTGGCCCGTATACTCCTCCCAAAATCAGGGGAAGCCCCTCTAAGCTAATCTTGAGGAGGACAAATCTTCCTAAGGGATCTAGTATGGTCTGGGAGATTACATAGTTAAGATTCCTCCTGAATAAGAAGGCTACTCCTCTGGCTCTGCTGTTTTCATATGGCGTGTATAGAACCTCTCCAACCCACTGCTGTTTTAGTTTCTGATGCTCGCTTGGTTTTAGATGGGTCTCCTCTAATATAGCTATGTCAGCTTTGTGGGATTTTAAATACTTAAGTATGGCTTTCCGTTTTATAGGAGATGTGATACCCCCCACATTCCAGGATATTATGCGTACTCCCATGATATAAAAGTATCTCTGCCCCCTTTTTGTACAGAATAGATAAGTAGTATGTCTACTGCGTATGTACTGATGGGACGACACCCCGGGGAATTACCTGAATTGTCACAGTGTCACGAAGTACTTATTTCAGCTCTCTCAGAGGATGAGTTCTAATTCTGGTATGGGAAGAAGAGAAAAAAGGAAAAGGGATGGAGAACAATTCGTTGAACACAACAATCTACCGAGCTCACCAATTCCAACTCTGGTCAAATAAAACAATAACTAAGCTGTGTAAATAACTGAACAGTATAAACATTCAAAGAACCCCCCCCCTCCCACCCAACCCCCCCCCCCATCCCACACTTTCAAAAAAGGATATGTGGCCTATACCACGCATTGCGCGGCAAGGCCTGTGATAAGAGCATAAAGTTTTCAGCCTTTTCATAACATCCTCTCCTAATGAGAAGTATCTGTATAGTGTTCATGTGCAATTAGTTAATGAGACTTAGTCATATCTTGTCAATCCTCATCATCTCCACTCTGGTTCGCCTCTTCCTCGAGTGAGTTGTTCCTTCTTGGCTTGTGAGATTCCATGAAGATCTTGAGTTGGGAGGTGTTGTCGAAGAATTTCGGGCCTTGCGCCGTCTGTATCTTGAGCTTCGCCGGGTATAGTAGTGCGATAATTTTAAACCTTTTATAAAAATAAATAACAACATTTGATGAACAGGTTATACCGTTAATGGCTATCTAATAGAGAATACAATTACAAGCTTTCAGGACACTAAGGTCCCTTTGTCAGGCAGTCTGATCTACAAATATACATATATATATATATATATATATATATATATATATATATATATATATATATATATATATATATATATATATCTATAGTATATGAGGGAGATACAGTATAATATGTTTTACCAAGATAAACATTTGTTGTGATGCACTGGAATGTGTGAAGAATCTAGGGGATTCTGGTTAGGATTCTTTGGATTAACATGTCATGGTAAAAAAGTGCAGAATAATGTTGAGCCTATGGATTTATCATACAGCGTATGCTGCTGTTTCCGCTCGAGCCTTCAGGCTCGCCGAAAACATAAGCTAAGAAGCAGCGGTTGTAAGACCGCCGCTCCTTAACTCATCCGCCACCTCTGATACGTTTGGGATGATTGACACTCCTGCTAGCGGCCGATTGGCAGGAAGCGGCATTAAACAAACATTTCACCAGAACTGCTTGTGCAATGATAATCGCTGTCTGCATTTATCAATGTCAGGCGGACATGATTCGCTACAGCGGATCATGTCCGCCCAACATTTGATAAATCTACCCCTTTGCATGAAGAGTCTGTCTCCTCTGGGTAGATTGGTATTAAACAAGTCTTGTGTAAGATGTAATGATTCAGAATGAATAAACACAAACAAATGGTCTATGAGTACAGTCAATATTCTGTCAAAAAACGGTTATACCTTTTAACCGCTAACACTGGATTATAATAAAATTGTTTGGACTTTAAAGGGACACTAAACCCATATTTTTTTTATGATTCAGATAGAGCAGCAATTTTAATCTACTTTCTAATTTACTCCTATTATCAATTTTTCTTCATTCTCTTTGTATCTTTATTTCAAAAAGTAGGAATGTTAGGGCATGAGCTGGCCCATTTTTGGTTCAGCACCTGGGTAGAGCTTGCTGATTGGTTTGCTAAATTTAGCCACCAATCAGCAAGCGCTACCCAGGTGCTGAACCAAAAATGGGCCGGCTCTTAATCTTACATTTCTGCTTTTTCAAATACAGATAGCATGGGAACTATGAAAATTGATCTGAATCATGAAAGAAAAAATGTGGGTTTAGTGTCCCTTTATAGGAGCAGGCTACTTGAAAATGTTGATTGTTTAACAGATAGATAATCCATTTATTACACATTCCCCAGTTTTGCATAATCAACACTGTTATATTAATATACTTTTTACCTTGTATCTAAGCCTCTGATGACTGCCCCTTTATCTTAGTACTTTTTACAAACTTGCAGTTTAGTCAAGCAGTGCTGGTTTCTCCATAACTCCAAGGGAGTGAGCACAGTGTTATCTATATGACACATATGAAGTAGCACTGTCTGGCTGTAAAACAGAAATTTAGAGGTTTAAAGATTTTAAAGTATATTCATATAACAATGTTGGTTGTACAAAAATGAGGAATGGGTAGTAAAGGTGTTGTCTATCTTTTTATACAATAAAAAAACATCAAGTAGACTTTTCCTTTCATTTGACAATTAAATAAAAATGTATTTTTTACAGGAGACCATTTCTGGAAACTGTATTTGTTATAGTTGTGAGTGAATGTTATAACATTCAAGAATTAATAGATTTTCCATGTACTTAGGAGATGTGTGAGTGCATAAAACCATTAGTGTATCCTGAGTTGAAGGAGTCAGATAAGTTAAAGGGCCACTGTAAGTAAATATTTTCTATGCCTGTTACTAACTAACTACCCCAAATACGCTTTTTATCAATAGCATTTCATTAACATATCTCTACCGTATATCAGAAATCTTGTCTGCAAATTTAATTGTTTTCCAAACCCACTCAGTGGGTATCCTTTGCTCTGTACCAATCCGTTTACAATACCTAGGTTTCAAAATGGCGCTTTAAACACAAAGTTATTGGTTTAAGTATTTTGAACATGAAGTGCTGAAAATAGTGGGCAGGATAACGTGACATCATCGGTGAATAAAAGATATAACTTTTAGAATGTTATGAAACGTCGTTTTGGAGAAAATATAGGTCAGTAGGTTTTAATTAATGTTTATTAACTTTAATATGTTAGTTGTTTAGCTTAAAAATTATAACAGAAAGTAATCCTTTAATTAATTTGTATTCTCAAATCCTTTGTTCCCTGTAGGATCTAAAGTTCCTTTTCAGTATTGTTGTTTTCAAATCTTGGAAGTTGAGTGTTTTATCCAACTGGTGATTCAATATATATATATTTTTATAAATTGTATATAGTTTGAGAAAAAGAAGTTACAATTGCAATCAGAACATCACAGCAGGGGAATAAAGACACACAGGCTACCCCTCATGGTTAAACTAACACAGCGAAATACAAGTCATGAAAATATCAAAACCTAACGCGTTTCAGAGTTACATTGTATTAACATGTAGAATTATAAGTTTCAAGACATCCATGAAGTTTCTGTAAAAAACTGCGAATGAAGTACAAAACATAAACTTTCCATGTAGTACAATAACACCATTAACTAACTAAAGAAATTAACTAACGGCTAGATTTAGAGTTTTGTCGGTAACGACCCGCGTAGCTAACGCTGGCTTTTTTCTGGCCGCACCTTTTAAATAACTCTGGTATTGAGAGTCCACAGAATGGCTGCGTTAGGCTCCAAAAAAGGAGCGTAGAGCATATTTAACGCAACTTCAACTCTCGATACCAGAGTTGCTTACGGAAGCGGCCAGCCTCAAAAACGTGCTCATGCACAATTCCCCCATAGAAAACAATGGGGCTGTTTGAGCTGAAAAAAAACCTAACACCTGCAAAAAAGCCGTGTTCAGCTCCTAACGCAGCCCCATTGTTTGCTATGGGGAAACACTTCCTACGTCTGCACCTAACACTCTAACATGTACCCCGAGTCTAAACACCCCTAACCTTACACTTATTAACCCCTATTCTGCCGCCCCCGCTATCGCTGACCCCTGCATATTATTATTAACCCCTAATCTGCCGCTCCGTAAACCGCCGCTACTTACATTATCCCTATGTACCCCTAATCTGCTGTCCCTAACACCGCCGACCCCTATATTATATTTATTAACCTCTAATCTGCCGCCCACAACATCGCCTCCACCTGCCTACACTTATTAACCCCTAATCTGCCGACCGGACCGCACCGCTATTATAATAAAGTTATTAACCCATAATCCGCCTCACTAACCCTATAATAAATAGTATTAACCCCTAATCTGCCCTCCCTAACATCGCCGACACCTAACTTCAAACATTAACCCATAATCTGCCGACTGGAGCTCACCGCTATTCTAATAAATGTATTAACCCCTAAAGCTAAGTCTAACCCTAACACTAACACCCCCCTAGCTTAAATATAATTTAAATCTAACGAAATTAATTAACTCTTATTAAATAAATTATTCCTATTTAAAGCTAAATACTTACCTGTAAAATAAATCCTAATATAGCTACAATATAAATTATAATTATATTATAGCTATTTTAGGATTAATATTTATTTTACAGGTAAACTTTGTATTTATTTTAACCAGGTACAATAGCTATTAAATAGTTAAGAACTATTTAATAGCTAAAATAGTTAAAATAATTACAAAATTACCTGTAAAATAAATCCTAACCTAAGTTACAATTAAACCTAACACTACACTATCAATAAATAAATTAAATAAAATACCTACAATTACCTACAATTAAACCTAACACTACACTATCAATAAATTAATTAAATACAATACCTACAAATAACTACAATGAAATACACTAACTAAAGTACAAAAAATAAAAAAGAACTAAGTTACAAAAAATAAAAAAAATATTTACAAACATAAGAAAAACATTACAACAATTTTAAACTAATTACACCTATTCTAAGCCCCCTGATAAAATAACAAAGCCCCCCAAAATAAAAAATGCCCTACCCTATTCTAAATTACAAAAGTTCAAAGCTCTTTTACCTTACCAGCCCTGAACAGGGCCCTTTGCGGGGCATGCCCCAAGAAATTCAGCTCTTTTTCTTGTAAAAAAACACATACAATACCCCTCCCAACATTACAACCCACCACCCACATACCCCTAATCTAACCCAAACCCCCCTTAAATAAACCTAACACTAAGCCCCTGAAGATCTTCCTACCTTGTCTTCACCTCACCGGGTATCACACCGATCCATTCTGGCTCCGATATCTTCATCTAAGCCCAAGCGGGGGCTAGACATCCATCATCCGACGGCTGAATAAGTCCAGAAGAGGCTCCAAAGTCTTCATCCTGTCCGGGAAGAAGAGTAGATCCGGACCAGCAACCATCTTCTTCCAAGCGGCATCTTCTATCTTCTCTCTTCATCCGATGAGGACCGGCTTGAAGACCTCCACCGCGGACCCATCTTCTTCCGACGACGACTTCCCGACGAATGACGGTTCCTTTAAGGGACGTCATCCAAGATGGCGTCCCTCGAATTCCGATTGGCTGATAGGATTCTATCAGCCAATCGGAATTAAGGTAGGAACCGTCATTCGTCGGGAAGTCGTCGTCGGAAGAGGATGGGTCCGCGGTGGAGATCTTCAAGCCGGTCCTCATCGGATGAAGAGAGAAGATAGAAGATGCCGCTTGGAAGAAGATGGTTGCCGGTCCGGATCTACTCTTCTTCCCGGATAGGATGAAGACTTTGGAGCCTCTTCTGGACTTATTCAGTAGTCGGATGATGGATGTCTAGCCCCCGCTTGGGCTTAGATTAAGATATCGGAGCCAGGACGGATCGGTGTGATACCCGGTGAATTGAAGACAAGGTAGGAAGATCTTCAGGGGCTTAATGTTAGGTTTATTTAAGGGGGGTTTGGGTTAGATTAGGGGTATGTGGGTGGTGGGTTGTAATGTTGGGGGGGAGTATTGTATGTGTTTTTTTACAGGAAAAAGAGCTGAATTTCTTGGGGCATGCCCCGCAAAGGGCCCTGTTCAGGGCTGGTAAGGTAAAAGAGCTTTGAACTTTTGTAATTTAGAATAGGGTAGGGCATTTTTTATTTTGGGGGGCTTTGTTATTTTATTAGGGCCTTAGAGTAGGTGTAATTAGTTTAAAATTGTTGTAATATTTTTCTTATGTTTGTAAATATTTTTTTATTTTTTGTAACTTAGTTCTTTTTTATTTTTTGTACTTTAGTTAGTTTATTTCATTGTAGTTATTTGTAGGTATTGTATTTAATTAATTTATTGATAGTGTAGTGTTAGGTTTAATTGTAGGTAATTGTAGGTATTTTATTTAATTACCCCACATCGCCCCACATCGCTACTACTATAATAAACCTATTAATCCCTAAACCACCAGCCCCTCAGATTGCTACTACTATAATAAAACTATTAACCCCTAAACTGTCGGTCACCCACATCGCTACTACTATAATAAAACTTTTAACCCCTAAACTGCCAGCCCTCCACATCGCTAATACTAAACTAAAACTATTAACCCATAAACCGCTGCCCCCCCCCCACATCGCAACACACTAAATTAAACTATTAATCACTAAACCTAATTATCCCCTATACGTTAAATTAAATTTACAATATAACTATCTTAAAATAATTAAAACTTAAATGTGAAATAAAAAAAAACTAAGATTAAACTATAATTAAACCTAACATAACTATTTTAATAAAATAAAATAAAAATAAAAAAACTAAATTTCAAAATTAAAAAACCTAGCACTACGAAAAAAAATTAAAAATCTAACATTACCAAAAAAAAACACACTAAAATTACGAAAAATAAAAAAAACACTAAGATTACAAAAATAATAAACAAAATTATCCAAAATAATAAAAATTAAACCTAATCTAATAGCCCAATAAAAACAAAAAAGCTAGCCCAAAATAAAAACACCCCCAACCTAACAACAAACTACCAATAGCCCTTAGAAAGGCCTTTTTTAGGGCATTTCCGTAAGTTAAACAGCTCTTTTACCTAAAAAATTGCAAATTCACCTCTAAAAGTAACCCCCCCACCCAACCAACCCCCCAAAATAAAAAGGGGAATTTGTTTGGGTATTGCCCTTAAAAGGGCATTCAGCTCTTTTGTGCCCATTAAAAAATAAAAAAGACCTAATCTACAAAAAAAAAAAATAATAATAATTTATTAATATTAATTAATTTATTGATAGTGTAGTGTTAGGTTTAATTGTAACTTAGGTTAGGATTTATTTTACAGGTAATTTTGTAATTATTTTAACTAGGTAGCTATTAAATAGTTAATAACTATTTAATAGCTATTGTACCTGGTTAAAATAAATACAAAGTTGCCTGTAAAATAAATATTAATCCTAAAATAGCTACAATATAATTATAATTTATATTGTAGCTATATTAGGCTTTATTTTACAGGTAAGTATTTAGCTTTAAATAGGATTCATTTATTTAATAAGAGTTAATTTATTTCGTTAGATAAAAATTATATTTAATTTAGGGGGGTGTTAGTGTTAGGGTTAGACTTAGCTTTAGGGGTTAATAAATTTAATAGAGTAGTGGTGAGGTCCGGTCGGCAGATTAGGGGTTAATAATTGTAGGTAGGTGGCGGCGACGTTGGGGGCGGCAGATTAGGGTTAATAAATATAATATAGGGGTCGGCGGTGTTAGGGGCAGCAGATTAGGGGTACATAGGGATAACGTAGGTTGCGGCGGTGTGCGGTCAGCAGATTAGGGGTTAAAAAATGTAATAGAGTGGCGGCGATGTGGGGGCCTCGGTTTAGGGGTACATAGGTAGTTTATGGTTGTTAGTGTACTTTAGAGCACAATAGTTAACAGCTTTATGAACCGGTGTTAGCCCAGAAAGCTCTTAACTCCTGGCTTTTCTCTGCGGCTGGAGTCTTGTCGTTAGATTTCTAACGCTAACTTCAGCCAAGACTCTAAATACCGGTGTTAGAAAGATCCCATTGAAAAGATAGGATACGCAATTGGCGTAAGGGGATCTGCGGTATGGAAAAGTCGCGGCTGGAAAGTGAGCATTAGACCCTGTCCTGACTGACTCTAAATACCAGAGGGCGGCCAAAACCAGCGTTAGGAGCTCCTGTATTTGCTGATGTGACCTGTTTCAGGGTGTACTTCAACTAATGTTTCAATATAATGTTTTGTTCTCTCTCTATGTTTATTTGCCATGACTGGAATGGTGGTGTTAATCTGAGCAGGTGAACTAAGAAATGTATCCACATAAAAGGGTGATGTGTCTTTACAAAAAATTCAAACCAACATACAATAGTGAGGTGTGACAAGGGGGAGAAAAAAAGAAAGGAAAAAGGGGGGGGGCAGGGAGGAGGGGGATGACAAGTAAAGGAGGTGAAGGAATTTAGTGATGTTAAATTAGATTAATTAGAGTTGTGACAAAGTGAATTGAAGACCAGTGATAGCAACAAAGAGAAAAAAGAACCCCCAGATTCTTAAACTCTGTAACCAAAAAACACAGTCTCAAGAATATAGAGGTGTTATTTCTCTATTTAGTTAAAAATGAGATAAGGAAGCTAACTGAGAACAAGAAAATCGAAATTTAAGAAGTGTTGCTAATCAAGTTTGTTTCACCTGTAGCAACTGGCTAAAGTTATCTCAGTGTTAGTCTCTAAAACAGAGGAATTTAAATGTACAAGCCTATAGCATTAATTTATTAGTATCTAGACTCCTTCAGATAATACATTGGCTTGGGTCAAGGCAGTGTGGTGGACAAAAGCTCTGGGTTGCAGCTCTAGGCGAGTGCTATCCCCTATATAACTTAGGTACGGAGGTGTGTAAGCCTACCTTATTAGCAGTGGTGGTTCTACACGGGCCCCTACAGGGGCCAGTGCCCCTGTAAAAATGTCCCTGCCCACCCCTGTGCCCCCCCCCCTGATCTGGCTACTGAGCTGACTGAATAATATACATACAGGGGACAGGCCCAGGGGGGCGCCAGATCTAGCATTATTTATGCATGATGATGGGCAGGTCAGGGTCAGGAAGCTGCTGGGCATGTGTGGGCATTACTGGCACTAGTCTGGGTAGTTCAGAGAGCTCGAGTCAAGTTGCGCTTTTGTACCTGCCTGCTGCACAATGGCAATCCACTTTAGCGTGCGTAAATAAACGGCCGTCCTGCATATCTGACTGGCTAGAGTCTGACTCATTGTCACTGCATCACGTGCACAGTCTGAGTCTGACTGTCAGTCAGTGACGTAAGAGGTTGGAGGCAGGCGGCTCAGGCAGGGGAGCAGCTTGTCTGTGAGGAAACACGTGAGGATTCTGGCGCCTCGTGACTGTACTTGTGTCACTCACACACTACGATTTTGAAATTGAGGCTGAGGTCCACAGCAGCCACGTGAGGGACGCTCCCCCCCCCAGATAGCCAGCAGAGAGATTGGCGCTGCAGTACTGAAAGAGTGAGAGAGGTAGGTTGGTGACCATAGGCACATGATTATTTATTTATTTATTTATATAAATTATAAGATGCCTGCATTTAATTCTAAACCTAACCATAGTACTACTACTGCACAAGACATTAGTCACTCTGAGGATGAGTCCCTGACCCTATCTATAGAGCCAAGGAGGCTATGCACACTTGCACAGAGACATGATCACGTTCAACACTTGCACTTCACTTCATCTTTTCACCTAAGACTTAATCTAGCTGGGTAGATTACTGTAGCCTGGAGACCTGCTTTTATCATCTTCTCACAGACTGGGGATAACTCACGCCTTTTCATCAATGGTTCAACCGAAAAATCTTGGAACAATAAAATTTTAGATTCATTTAAGAAAATTGGTTGGTTTTTATGGAAGTGTTGCAAAAAATTACTTTATCCTGAAAATTTAGGAATTTGGCTATTATTGGTCTAGGTTTGGCAAAACCTCTAGAATTGGCAGTTTCCCAAGTCTGTGAACTCTTTCAACTATAATTGGTGAAGATGATGGGGGGATATTCAATAACTGTGTGAGTGTATGGGTAATAAACTTTGTCAGGTCATCAGACATTAAACTTTCTGTAACCCCAATAACCCTCAGGTTATTCCTTCTCAACCTATTCTCGAGATCTTCAATTCTGTTTTGTAATTTAATAATGGTGGTATGGTTACTCTCTATCCTAGCATCTTGAGAAACGGTTGTGTCCTCCAAATCAGAGATTATTTGCTCAGCTTTTTGAATTTTTGTAGAAAACTGCCTAACTTCTTTTGATAAAAAGGAGATATCTTGCTTAATTTCTGTTTTAAGTGTATCAAACTTAGGGGTTAGTGCTTCGATGATACTATCAACTAATGTTTGATTCTCTTGAGAGCTACTGTGTTTGCTGATGTGACCTGTTTCAGGGTGTACTTCAACTAATGTTTCAATATAATGTTTTGTTCTCTCTCTATGTTTATTTGCCATGACTGGAATGGTGGTGTTAATCTGAGCAGGTGAACTAAGAAATGTATCCACATAAAAGGGTGATGTGTCTTTACGAAAAATTCAAACCAACATACAATAGTGAGGTGTGACAAGGGGGAGGAAAAAAGAAAGGAAAAGGGGGGGGCAGGGAGGAGGGGGGTGACAAATAAAGGAGGTGAAGGAATTTAGTGATGTTAAATTAGATTCATTAGAGTTGTGACAAAGTGAATTGAAGACCAGTGATAGCAACAAAGAGAAAAAAGAACCCCCAGATTCTTAAACTCTGTAACCAAAAAACACAGTCTCAAGAATATAGAGGTGTTATTTATCTATGTAGTTAAAAATGAGATAAGGAAGCTAACTGAGAACAAGAAAATCGAAATTTAAGAAGTGTTGCTAATCAAGTTTGTTTCACCTGTAGCAGCTGCTTAAAGTTATCTCAGGGTTAGTCTCTAAAACAGAGGAATTTAAAATATACAAGCCTATAGCATTAATTTATTAGTAGCTAGACTCCTTCAGATAATACATTGGCTTGGGTCAAGGCAGTGTGGTGGACAAAAACTCTGGGTTGCAGCTCTAGGCGAGTGCTATCCCCTATATAACTTAGGTACGGAGGTGTGTAAGCCTACCTTATTAGCAGTGGTGGTTCTACACGGGCCCCTACAGGGGCCAGTGCCCCTGTAAAAATGTCCCTGCCCACCCATGTGGCCCCCCTTGATCTGGCTACTGAGCTGACTGAATAATATACATACAAGGGAAAGGCCCAGGGGGGCGCCAGATCTAGCATTATTTATGCATGATGATGGGCAGGTCAGGGTCAAGAAGCTGCTGGGCATGTGTGGGCATTACTGGCACTAGTCTGGGCAGTTCAGAGAGCTCGAGTCAAGTTGCGCTTTTGTACCTGCCTGCTGCACAACGGCAATCCACTTTAGCGTGCGTAAATAAACGGCCGTCCCGCCTATCTGACTGACTAGAGTCTGACTCATTGTCACTGCATCACGTGCACAGTCTGAGTCTGACTGTCAGTCAGTGACGTGAGAGGTTGGAGGCAGGCGGCTCAGGCAGGGGAGCAGCTTGTCTGTGAGGAAACACGTGAGGATTCTGGCGCCTCGTGACTGTACTTGTGTCACTCACACACTACGATTTTGAAATTGAGGCTGAGGTCCGCCGCAGCCACGTGAGGGACGCTCCCCCCCCCCTGATAGCCAGCAGAGAGATTGGCGCTGCAGTACTGAAAGAGTGAGAGAGGTAAGTTGGTGACCATAGGCACATGATTATTTATTTATTTATATAAATTATAAGATGCCTGTATTTAATTCTAAACCTAACCATAGTACTACTACTGCACAAGACATTAGTCACTCTGATGATGAGTCCCTGACCCTATCTATAGAGCCAAGGAGGCTATGCACACTTGCACAGAGACATAATCACGTTCAACACTTGCACTTGACTTCATCTTTTCACCTAAGACTTAATCTAGCTGGGTAGATTACTGTAGCCTGGAGACCTGCTTTTATCATCTTCTCACAGACTGGGGATAACTCACGCCTTTTCATCAATGGTTCAACCGAAAAATCTTGGAACAATAAAATTTTAGATTCATTTAAGAAAATTGGTTGGTTTTTATGGAAGTGTTGCAAAAAATTACTTTATCCTGAAAATTTAGGAATTTGGCTATTATTGGTCTAGGTTTGGCAAAACCTCTAGAATTGTCAGAAAGTTTCCCAAGTCTGTGAACTCTTTCAACTATAATTGGTGAAGATGATGGGGGGATATTCAATAACTGTGTGAGTGTATGGGTAATAAACTTTGTTAGGTCATCAGGCATTATACTTTCTGTAACCCCAATAACCCTCAGGTTATTCCTTCTCAACCTATTCTCGAGCTCTTCCATTCTGTTTTGTAATTTAATAATGGTGGTATGGTTACCCTCTATCCTAGCATCTTGAGAAACGGTTGTGTCCTCCAAATCAGAGATTCTTTGCTCAGCTTTTTGAATTTTTGTATCAAACTGCCTAACTTCTTTTGATAAAAAGGAGATATCTTGCTTAATTTCTGTTTTAAGTGTATCAAACTTAGGGGTTAGTGCTTCGATGATACTATCAACTAATGTTTGATTCTCTTGAGAGCTACTGTGTTTGCTGATGTGACCTGTTTCAGGGTGTACTTCAACTAATGTTTCAATATAATGTTTTGTTCTCTCTCTATGTTTATTTGCCATGACTGGAATGGTGGTGTTAATCTGAGCAGGTGAACTAAGAAATGTATCCACATAAAAGGGTGATGTGTCTTTACGAAAAATTCAAACCAACATACAATAGTGAGGTGTGACAAGGGGGAGAAAAAAAGAAAGGAAAAACATAATTTATGCTTACCTGATAAATTTATTTCTCTTGTAGTGTATCCAGTCCACGGATCATCCATTACTTATGGAATATATTCTCCTTCCCAACAGGAAGCTGCAAGAGTCCACCCACAGCAAAGCTGCTATATAGCTCCTCCCCTAACTGCCATATTCAGTCATTCGACCGAAAACATGCAGAGAAAGGAAAAACCATAGGGTGCAGTGGTGACTGTAGTTCAAATGAAAAAATTACCTGCCTTAAAGTGATAGGGCGGGCCGTGGACTGGATACACTACAAGAGAAATAAATTTATCAGGTAAGCATAAATTATGTTTTCTCTTGTTAAGTGTATCCAGTCCACGGATCATCCATTACTTATGGAATACCAATACCAAAGCTAAAGTACACGGATGATGGGAGGGACAAAGCAGGTACTTAAACGGAAGTTACCACTGCCTGTAAAAAACCCTTTCTCCCAAAAATAGCCTCCGAAGAAGCAAGGTATCAAATTTGTTAAATTTGAAAAGTATGAAGCGCAGACCAAGACTCCGTCTTGTAAATCTGTTCAACAGAAGCCACTTTTAAAAAAGGCCCAAGTGAAAACCACAGCTCTAGTAGAATGAGCTGTAATCCCTTCAGGAGGCTGCTGTCCAGCAGTCTCATAAGCTAAATGAATTATGCTTTTTAACCAAAAAGACAGAGAGGCTGCTGAAGTCTTTTGACCTCTCCTCTGTCCAGAATAGACAACAAACAAGGTGAACGTTTGATGAAAACTGTAGTAGCTTGTAAGTAAAACTTTAAAGCACAAACCACGTCCAATATTGTGTAATAGACGTTCCTTCTTTGAGGAAGGATTAGGATACAAGCATGGAACAACTATCTCTTGAGTGATGTACTTGTTAGATACCACCTTAGGAAAAAACCCAGGTTGGTACGCAGGACTACCTTATCCGTACGAAGGACCAGATAAGGAGAATCACATTGTAACACAGATAACTTGGAGACTCTACGAGTCGAGGAATTAGCTACCCAAAAGGAACTTTCCAAGATAAAGATTGATATCTATGGAACAAAAAAGGTTCAAACGGAACTTCTTGAAGAACCTTAAGAATCAAGTTTAAGCTCCATGGCGGAGCAACAGTTTTAAACACAGGCTTGGATCTAACCAAAGCCTGACCAAATGCCTGAACGTCTAGAATACCTGCCAGACGCTTGTGCAAAAAAATAGACAGAGTAAAAATCTGTCCCCTTTTAAGGAATTAGCTGACAACCCTTTTCTCAAAAACATCTTGGAGAAAAGATAATATCCTGGGAATCCAGACTTTACTCCATGAGTAACCCTTGGATTCATAACAATCAGATATTTACACCATATCTATGTTCAATTTTCCTAGAGACAGGCTTTCATGTCTGTATTAAGGTATCAATGACTGACTCGGAGAAGCCATGCTTTGATAACATCAAGCGTTCAGTCTCCAGGCAGTCCATCTCAGATTGATTCTATTTAGATGGTTGAAAGGACCCTGAGGTAGAGGGACCTGTCTCAGAAGCAGAGACCGTGATGGAAAGGATGACATGTCCACCAGATCTGCATACCAGGTCCTGCGTGGCTACGCAGGCGCTGTCAAAAACACCAAAGCCCTCTCCTGCTTGGTCTTGACCTCCGGAGGAAATCCCACTCCCCCGGAAGAAAAGTCTGACGACTTAGAAAATCCACCTCCCAGTTCTCAACACCTGGGATATGGATAGCTGATAGACAAGAGTGAGTCTCTGTCCAGTGAATTATTGTAAGACTTCTAATATCGCTAGGGAACTTCTGTTCCCCCTTGATGGCTGATGTAAGCCACAGTCGTGTATATTGTCCGACTGAGTATGATGTACCTCAGAGTTGCTAACTGAGGCCAAGTCTGAAGAGCATGGAATATCACTCCCAGTTCCAGAATATTTATTAGAAGGAGGGTCTCCTCCTAAGTCCACTATCCCTGAGCCTTCAGGGAGTTCCAGACTGCATCCCAACCTAAAAGGCTGGCATCTATTGTAACAATTGTCCCATCTGACCTGCGGAAGGTCATACCCTTGGACAGATGGACCCGACATAGTCACCAGAGAAGAGAATCTCTGGTCTCTTGGTCCAGGTTTAACAGGGGGACAAATCTGTGTAATCCCCGTTCCTCTGACTGAGCATGCATAGTTGCAGCGGTCTGAAATGTAGACGTGCAAACGGTACTATGTCCCTTGCCGCTACCATTAAGCCAATTTCATTCATGTACTGAGCCACCGAAGGGCGCGGATGGGATGAAAAAACACGGCAGAAATTTAGAAACTTTGACAACCTGGACTCCGTCAGGTAAATTTTCATTTCTACAGAACTTATCAGAGTCCCTAGGAGGGAAACCCTTGAGATTGGGGATAGAGAACTCTTTCCTTGTTCACTTTCCACCCATGTGATCTCAGAAATGCCAGTACTACGTCCGTATGAGACTGGGCAATTTGGATGTTTGACGCCTGTATCAGGATGTCGTCTAAATAAGGGGCCACTTCTATGCCCCGCGGTCTAAGGACCGCCAAAGCGACCCCAGAACCTCCATAAAGATTCTTGGGGCTGTAGATATCCCAAAGGAAAGAGCTACAAACTGGTAATGCCTGTCTAGAAAGGCAAACCTGAAAAACGATGGTGATCTTTATGCATCACAATGTGAGGATAAGCATCCTTCAAATCCATTGTAGTCCTCTATTGACTCTCCTGGATCATAGTTAAGATGGTACGAATAGTTTCCATCTTAAATGACGGAATTCTGAGGAATTTGTTTAAGATCTTTAGATCCAAAATAGGTCTGAAGGTTCCCTCTCCTTGGGAACCACAAACAGATTTGAGTAAAAACTCTGTCCCTGTTCCTCTCTTGGAACTGGATGGATCTCGTACACAATGTAAGAATGCCTCCTTCTTTATCTGGTTTGCAGATAATTGTGAAAGGCGAAATCTCCCCTTTTTTTGGGGGGGAATCTTTGAAATCCAGAAGATATCTCTGGGATATAAATTCCAATGCCTAGGGATCCTGGGCATCTCTTGCCCACGCCTGGGCGAAGAATGAAAGTCTGCCCCCTATAGGATCCGTTACCGGATAGGGGTCCGTTCCTTCATGCTGCCTTAGAGGCAGCAGCAGGCTCCTTGGCCTGCTTATCTTTGTTCCAGGTCCGATTGTCTCCAGACCGCCTTGGACTGAGCAAAAATTCCCTCTTGTTTTGCCTTAGAGGAAGAGGATGCCACACCTGCCCTGAAGTTTTTAAAAGGTACGAAAATTAGTACTTTTTTTTTTTTTTTTTTTTTTTTTTGCCCTTGATTTAGATCTATCCTGAGGAAGGGCATGACCTTTTCCTCCAGTGATATAAGCAATAATCTCCTTCAAACCAGGCCCGAATAGGGTCTGCCCCTTGAAGGGAAGTTAAGTAGCTTATTTATTAAAGTCACGACAGCTGACCATGATATAAGCCATAGCGCTCTGCGCGCCAGTATAGTAAAAAACAGAATTCTTAGCCGTTAGTCTAGTCAAATGAACAAGGCATCAGAAAACAAAGGAATTGGCTAGCATAAGCTTGTCAAATATATTCATCCAATGGAGTCGCTTAACTGTAAAGCCTCATCAAGAGACTCAACCCAGAACGCCGCAGCAGCAGTGACAGAAGCAATGTATGCAAGGGGCTGCAGGATAAAACCCTGTTGAATAAACATTTTTTATCCATTGGATCTAAAAAGCACAACTGTCCTCGTCAGAGGTAGTGGTACGCTTAGCTAGAGTAGAAACTCTTCTCTCCACCTTAGGAACTGTCTGCCAGAAGTCCTGTGTGGTGGTAACTATTAGAAAACATTCTTCTAAAAAATAGGAGGGGAAGAGAACGGCACACCTGGTCTATCCCATTCCTTATTAAAAAATTTTTAGTAAACCTCTTTAGGTATTGGAAAAACATCAGTACACACCGGCACTGCATATTATTTATCCAGTCTACACAATTTCTCTGGCCCTGCGATTGTACACATTCATTCAGAGCAGCCAAAGCCTCCCTGAGCAACAAGTGGAGGTTCTCAAGCATAAATTTTAAATGTAGAAATATCAGAATCAGGTTAAATCATCTTCCCTGAGTCAAAAAAAAATCACCCACAGACTAAGCATATTGTGAGGTAGTATCATACATGGTTCTTAAAGCGTCTGTATGCTCTGTATCTACCCCCAGAGCTAACTGCTTTCCTTTAATTTCAGGTAGTCTGACTAATACTGCTGCCAGAATATTATTCAGCACCTTTGCCATGTCTTGTAAAATAAACGCTATGGGCACCCTTGATGTACTTGGCGCCATTTGAGCGTGAGTCCCTGAAGCGGGAGTCGAAGGGTCTGACACGTGGGGAGAGTTAGTCGGCATAACTTTCCCCTCGACAGAATCCCCTGGTAAAAGAAACGCTATGGGTGCCCTTGATGTACTTGGCGCCATTTGAGCGTGAGTCCCTAAAGCGGGAGTCAAAAGGTCTGACACGTGGGGAGAGTTAGTCGGCATAACTACCCCCACGACAGAATCCTCTGGTGATAATGTTTTTAAAGACAAAAAATGATCTTTATTGTTTAACATGAAATCAGTACATCTGGTACACATTCTAAGATGGGGTTCCACCATGGCTTTAAAACATAATGAACACAGAGCTTCCTCTATGTCAGACATGTTAGAACAGACTAATAATGAGACTAGTAAGCTTGGAAAACACTTTAAATCAAGTTAACAAGCAAATATATAAAACGTTACTGTGCCTTTAAGAGAAACAAATTTTGTCAAAATTTGAAAAACAGTGAAAAAAAGGCAGTAAAACAAACGAAATTTTTACAGTACATGTAATAAGGTAACAGAGCATTGCACCCACTTGCAAATGGATGATTAACCCCTTAATGCAAAAAACAGATAAAAAAAACAAAAAACGACATAGACGTTTTTAAAAACAGACACAACAAACTGCCACAGCCAACAGTGGGAAGCTTCAGTTAACTGTTTCTATGCAAAATTTAAGCCAGCCATGTGGAAAAAAACTTAGGCCCCAATAAGTTTTATCACCAAACATATGTTAAAAAACGATTAAACATGCCAGCAAACGTTTTAAAACACATTTTTACAAGAGTATGTATCTCTATTAATAAGCCTGATACCAGTCGCTTTTACTGCATTTAAGGCTATACCAACATTACAGTGTTATCACCAATGTACGTTAAAAAACGATTAAACATGCCAGCAAACGTTTTAAAACACATTTTTATAAGAGTATGTATCTCTATTAATAAGCCTGATACCAGTCGCTATCGCTGCATTTAAGGCTTTACTTACATTACTTCGGTATCAGCAGTATTTTCTTAGTCAATTCCATTCCTAGAAAAATATTTTACTGCACATACCTTATCTGCAGGAAAACCTGCACGCCATTCCCCCTCTGAAGTACCTCACTCCTCAGAATGTGTGAGAACAGCAAATGGATCTTAGTTACGTCTGCTAAGATCATAGAAAAACGCAGGCAGATTCTTCTTCCAAATACTGCCTGAGATAAACAGCACACTCCGGTGCCATTTAAAAATAACAAACTTTTGATTGAAGAATAAACTAAGTAGAAAGCACCACAGACTCTCACGACCTCCTATCTATGTTGAGGCTTGCAAGAGAATGACTGAATATGGCAGTTAGGGGAGGAGCTATATAGCAGCTTTGCTGTGGGTGGACTCTTGCAGCTTCCTGTTGGGAAGGAGAATATATTCCATAAGTAATGGATGATCCGTGGACTGTATACACTTAACAAGAGAAAAGGGGGGGGGTAAGGGAGGAGGGGGATGACAAGTAAAGGAGGTGAAGGAATTTAGTGATGTTAAATTAGATTCATTAGAGTTGAAACAAAGTGAATTGAAGACCAGTGATAGCAACAAAGAGAAAAAAGAACCCCCAGATTCTTAAACTCTATAACCAAAAAATACAGTCTCAAGAATATAGAGGTGTTATTTCTCTATGCAGTTAAAAATGAGATAAGGAAGCTAACTGAGAACAAGAAAATCGAAATTTAAGAAGTGTTGCTAATCAAGTTTGTTTCACCTGTAGCAGCTGGCTAAAGTTATCTCAGGGTTAGTCTCTAAAACAGAGGAATTTAAAATATACAAGCCTATAGCATTAATTTATTAGTAGCTAGACTCCTTCAGATAATACATTGGCTTGGGTCAAGGCAGTGTGGTGAACAAAAGCTCTGGGTTGCAGCTCTAGGCTAGTGCTTTCCCCTATATAACTTAGGTACTGAGGTGTGTAAGCCTACCTTATTAGCAGTGGTGGTTCTACACGGGCCCCTACAGGTAAAAATGTCCCTGCCCCCCCCGTGGCCCCCCTTGATCTGGCTACTGAGCTGACTGAATAATATACATACAGGGGACAGGCCCAGGGGGGCGCCAGATCTAGTATTATTTATGCATGATGATGGGCAGGTCAGGGTCAGGAAGCTGCTGGGCATGTGTAGGCATTACTGGCACTAGTCTGGGCAGTTCAGAGAGCTCGGGTCAAGTTGCGCTTTTGTACCTGCCTGCTGCACAACGGCACTCCACTTTTGTGTGCGTAAATAAACGGCCGTCCCGCCTATCTGACTGGCTAGAGTCTGACTCATTGTCACTGCATCACGTGCACAGTCTGAGTCTGACTGTCAGTCAGTGACGTGAGAGGTTGGAGGCAGGCGGCTCAGGCAGTGGAGCAGCCTGTCTGTGAGGAAACACGTGAGGATTCTGGCGCCTCGTGACTGTACTTGTGTCACTCACACACTACGATTTTGAAATTGAGGCTGAGGTCCTCTGCAGCCACGTGAGGGACGCCCCCCCCCCCCCAAGATAGCCAGCAGAGAGATTGGCGCTGCAGTACTGTAAGAGTGAGAGAGGTAGGTTGGTGACTGTAGGCACATGATTATTTATTTATTTATATAAATTATAAGATGCCTGTATTTAATTCTAAACCTAACCATACTACTACTACTGCACAAGACATTAGTCACTCTGAAGATGAGTCCCTGACCCTATCTATAGAGCCAAGGAGGCTATGCACACTTGCACAGAGACATGATCATGTTCACCACTTGCACTTGACTGCATCATTTCACCTTAGACTTATGTTATTTGAAGAAGTTAGAACCCAGATTACCCCATGTGTAATTTCTGGGTGGGGGGAGGGGAGCTGCTATGGCTATGGTTGGTTCTTGCTGGCTGCTTGCTTGCTGCTGGGAAAAAACATAAGTTTTGCATGAACATGGACATGGGTTAAGGATAATACATAACATTAACTACTATATATAACATAAATTATGCTTACCAGATAATTTAATTTCCTTCTGTATACGGAGAGTCCACAGCATCATTCCTTACTGTTGGGAAATACTGAACCTGGCCACCAGGAGGAGGCAAAGACACCCCAGCCAAAGGCTTAAATACCTCTCCCACTGCCCCCATCCCCCAGTCATTCTGCTGAGGGAATAAGGAAATTTACAGGTTTCTTTACAGGTAAGAGCTGATTACTTTGGGGCAATGCCCTGAAAAATGCCCTTTTAAGGGCTATTTGTAATTTAGTGTAGGGAAGGGCTTTTTTTTAATTTTTTTTATTTTGTTAGGGGGATTAGATTTGGTGTAATTAGTTTAAAAATCTTGTAATTTGTTTATTATTTTCTGTAATTTAGTGGGTGGGGTTTGTACTTTAGATAATTTTATTTAATTGTATTTAATTGTATTTAGTTTAGGGAATTTATTTAATTATAGTGTAGTGTTAGGTATAATTGTAACTTAGGTTAGGTTTTATTTTACAGGTATATTTGTATTTATTTTAACTAGGAAGTTATTAAATAGTTAATAACTATTTAATAACTATTGTACCTAGTTAAAATAAATACAAACTTGCCTGTAAAATAAAAATAAACCCTAAGATAGCTACAATGTAACTATTAGTTATATTGTAGCTATTTTAGGATTTATTTTATAGGTATTTAGTTTCTTTTTTTTTTTAGATAATTTTTTTTATTGAGGTTGTTAGAAGAAATTTAACATACATGAAATACCATGAGACATAAAAAAAACAGAATCAATATTTCACAAAGGAAAAATGTCGTATAATAAAAGGTCTGGTAGTGAATCTTTTTAGGTAGACACTTTAAACCTCAGTTTTATATTATTATCTTAGGTGTGTTCCTCTATTGGGGCTAAGGGTTACTCTTGAACCCTGCAAACTTATATGATCTGAGAGAGGAATTTGGCTTTGAAAATGGCCACTTTTGGACCTATATGAGTAGAAGAAATTTAGTAACTTAAATAAGAAATGCAATAATTGAAGATGTAGGATAGAAGAGAGAGAAATGGGGGAATCAACAGGCAAGAGCTGTTTTGGTTAAAATAGGGGGGGGGGGGGAGAGAAAGAGAGAGGGGCCCTTGTGAGAAATATAAGTTATTCGGGGGAGAGGAAGTGACAATTAATATAATGGACACTATTATATAATATTAATAGGGTAGATAATGTTCTAACCTAATTCTAGGTCTGTAAGTGTCTATGTACTCTGAGTTTTGGTTTACATAGTGAGTGCTAACTAAGTGGGAAAATATAAGCTGGAAGCTAGCTGGGAAGCTCAAAGGGTTATGTGGAAAAGGTGATAATTAGGGTGGGTTATCAAGTAGTAAAGATCTACAACTGTGTAAGTACCTAAGTGAACCCTTAATGATAATGAGATACTATCACCTTGGTGGTAGAAGTATGAAAGCTGACTATTGCACTGGGATAGGCTGGGATAACCTTATTGTGGCACGGATAATAATTAGAGTCATATGGTAGGTAGATTTAGTTAGGGGTGGGGGTGGGGTATCTAGGGCATCATTGGGCGGTAGGGATTACGCTATTAAGTAGACTCCAAACAAACAGTGTAAAGTGGGATATATCAGGGTATTAAGCTGCAGATTTAACAGCTATGTGAGATATAGAGTGCCTACTCCAATTTCCTATCTGTACTCTGGGGTTATCTAATATTGGGTCAAAGGAGTTTGGGGGTTATAGAGTGACTGCCGTTATGGAGCCCTTGGTCTATCTATATCCATTAAGAGTGACCTGATGAAACTTGTCTAACCATTATAAACTGACTCATCCCTAACTCTTTATAGTGAGCCTCTATAAAGAATGAACTGTAATATTGATCCAACCATCAAAGCATTGTGATAATATCTATAAGGTACATACTCAAATAATAAAGTGAGGTAACAGATGTCTCCATGGAATATCGCTTATGAACAATTACAAATATATAAGGCATATATCAGAGTGTAAACATATTAAACATGTACTCAATTATAGCATAAGTAGACAATCCTTAGTAACGCTAGAGAAATAAAATAGTTAAACTAGAATATGCATTGGGCCTTGATTTTCAGAGTATATGCAGTAGAAAAACTGAAAATGTTAAATCATGCTCATAAAGTCTCATGTTTGGATGCCCATGAGTTCATCCCTTAATGTATTCACTGCTATCCAACTCCTGACCGGGTTAAATCTGTGCAGTCTTGGAGCTCACCTAAGTTGAAACATATGGTCAAGAGAAGGTCTCGTAGGGGCTTTGTTACAGAACAATCCTGAAGCACACATGCCCTGAACTCCTTCATGTTGCAGCATTGTCGATAGGCCATGTTGTTTCTCAGCCACTCCGGGTCCCCCACACGGGAGCCGATCGCATCCCAGGGCACCGCCAGCTGGTGTCGAGATGAGATCGGGTGGCCGGTCAGGAATCTGGAATGTCGGAGAAGGAGGCCGTACCGGGTCAGGTATTAACTCAGCAGAATTACCCCTCTGTATAACAGAACCAGATCTAGTAGAAAGAAGATTGCCTTTGCGTTGCCTCGTGGGTGAGGCAGATTTCTGTGTTATTTGTGACTCATCACCCCCAATTGGCCAGCCGCGGATGTTTTCTGTTGTAAGGGTCGGGTAGCACTCACCGGTTTGGGATTCCACATGGTTCTTGGCGACCTCCTTCTCTTCTGCCATATTGGCAGTGTCAGTGTTTCTCTTCGTGAAAGGCGCTCTGACTAATAGGCTAAGGTCAGTGAAGTAGTTATCCATCTTTAGTCCCAGATCTCTTAGCAGTGTCTGGATTAGTGAATCATGCTCCTCCATAATGTAAGAGAAAAATCCTCACCATACGGTGTTGTCAGAAAACCGTAGCGTTTATTTCTCCAACATTGGTGTGTCCGGTCCACGGCGCCATCCATAACTTGTGGGAATATTCTCTTCCCCAACAGGAAATGGCAAAGAGCACAGCAAAAGCTGTCCATATAGTCCCTCCCAGGCTCCGCCCCCCCAGTCATTCTCTTTGCCGCTCTGAACAAGTAGCATCTCCACGGAGATGGTGAAGAGTATGTGGTGTTTAGTTGTAGTTTTTTATTCTTCTATCAAGAGTTTGTTATTTTAAAATAGTGCTGGTATGTACTATTTACTCTGAAACAGAAAGAGATGAAGAGTTCTGTTTAAAAGAGGAGTATGATTTTAGCAGCAGTAACTAAAATCAATTGCTGTTCCCACACAGGACTGTTGAGCTGAGAGAACTTCAGTTGGGGGGAACAGTTTGCAGACTTTTCTGCTCAAGGTATGACTAGCCATTTTTCTAACAAGACTGTGTAATGCTGAAAGGCTGTCATGTTTCCCTCATGGGGATCGGTAAGCGATTTTCTTAGACTCAAACAGAATAAAGGGCTTATTATGGGCTATAAACTGGTGGACACTTTTAGGGGCTAAATCGATTGCTTTATTTAAGTATTATACGCAGTTTGAAGTGAATTTCACACTTTTTTTTAATATTGGGGAACGTTTTTAGCGCCAGGCACTTGTTAAGACACCTTCCCAGTCAGGAAGGGCCTTTCACTATAGTAGGCAGAGCCTCATTTTCGCGCCATTATTGCGCAGTTACTTTTGACTACAGTACATGCAGCTGCATGTGTGAGGGTCTGGTATCCACTGAAAACGTTCCTAGAAGGCTTCAATTGGTATCGTATACCCCCCTGGGATTGGTGAAGTCGCAACAAAGGCTGTGGCTGGGACTGTAAGGGGGTTAAAATTACAAACGGCTCCGGTTTCCACATTTTAAGGGTTAACAGCTTGAAAATTGGGGTGCAATACTTTGAATGCATTAAGACACTGTGGTGAAAATTTGGTAAAGATTGGATAATTCCTTCATAGTTTTTCACATATTCAGTAATAAAGTGTGCCCTGTTTAACATTTAAAGAGACAGTAACGGTTTTGTTTTAAAACGGTTTTTGTACTTTATTAACCAGTTTAAGCCTGTTTAACATGTCTGTACCTTCAGATAGATCATGTTCTGTATGTATGGAAGCCAATGTGGTTCCCCCTTCAAATATGTGTGATAATTGTGCCATAGCGTCCAAACAAAGTAAGGACAGTACTGTCACAAATAGTAAGGTTGCCCAGGATGATTCCTCAGATGAAGGAAGTAGACATAGTTCTACATCATCTCCTTCTGTGTCTATACCAGTTATGCCCGCGCAGGCGACCCCTAGTACTTCTAGCGCGCCAATGCTTGTTACTATGCAACAATTGACGGCAGTAATGGATAACTCCATAGCTAATATTTTATCCAAAATGCCAGCATTTCAGAGAAAGCGCGATTGCTCTGTTTTAAACACTGTAGAGCAGGAGGGCGCTGATGATAATTTTTCTGTCATACCCTCACACCAATCTGAAGTGGCATTGAGGGAGGGTTTGTCAGATGGGGAAATTTCTGATACAGGAAGAATTTCTCAGCAGGCAGAACCTGATGTTGTGACATTTAAATTTAAATTAGAGCATCTCCGCGCATTACTTAAGGAGGTGCTATCTACTCTGGATGATTGTGACAATCTGGTCATCCCAGAAAAATTGTGCAAGATGGACAAGTTCCTAGAGGTCCCGGTGCACCCTTATGCTTTTCCGATACCTAAACAGGTGGCGGACATAGTGAATAAGGAGTGGGAGAAGCCAGGCATATCTTTTGTCCCTCCTCCTATATTTAAGAAATTGTTCCCTATGGTCGACCCCAGGAAGGACTTATGGCAAACAGTCCCTAAGGTCGAGGGGGCGGTTTCTACACTAGCCAAGAGCACGACCATTCCTATTGAGGACAATTGTGCTTTCAAAGATCCTATGGATAAAAAATTGGAGGGTTTGCTTAAAAATATTTTTGTACAGCAAGGTTACCTCCTTCAACCTATTTCGTGCATTATTCCTGTCACTACAGCGGCGTGGTTCTGGTTCGAGGAACTGGAAAAGTCGCTCAGTAGGGAGACTCCGTATGAGGAAGTCATGGACAGAATTCACGCACTTAAGTTAGCTAATTCCTTTATTTTAGACGCCGCTTTGCAGTTAGCGAGGTCTTGGTCGGCGGATGTATCTTCCAAGTCAAAATTGCTTGATATCCCTTTCAAAGGTAAGACCCTTTTTGGGCCAGAATTGAAAGAGATTATTTCAGACATCACTGGGGGAAAGGGCCATGCCCTCCCACAAGATAGACCTTTCAAGGCTAAGAATAAGTCCAATTTTCGTTCCTTTCGCAATTTCAGGAACGGACCGGCTTCCAACTCTGCAGCCTCTAGACAAGAGGGTAATGCTTCCCAGACTAAACCAGCTTGGAAACCAATGCAAGGCTGGAACAAGGGTAAACAGGCCAAGAAGCCTGCTGCTGCTACCAAAACAGCATGAAGGGGTAGCCCCCGATCCGGGACCGGATCTAATAGGGGGCAGACTCTCTTTCTTTGCTCAGGCTTGGGCAAGAGATGTTCAGGATCCCTGGGCACTAGAAATAGTCTCTCAGGGTTATCTTCTAGAATTCAAGGAACTACCCCCAAGGGGAAGGTTCCACATGTCTCACTTATCTTCAAACCAAATAAAGAGACAGGCATTCTTACATTGTGTAGAAGACCTGTTAAAGATGGGAGTGATACACCCAGTTCCAACTGTGGAACAAGGTCAGGGGTTTTACTCAAACCTGTTTGTAGTTCCCAAAAAAGAGGGAACTTTCAGACCAATTCTGGATTTAAAAATTCTAAACAAATTTCTCAGAGTTCCATCGTTCAAAATGGAAACCATTCGAACAATTTTATCTACAATCCAGGAGGGTCAATTTATGACTACCGTGGATTTAAAGGATGCGTACCTACATATTCCTATCCACAAAGATCATCATCAGTTCCTAAGGTTCGCCTTTCTGGACAAACATTACCAGTTTGTGGCTCTCCCATTCGGGCTAGCCACTGCTCCAAGGATTTTCACAAAGGTGCTCAGGTCCCTTCTAGCGGTCCTAAGACCAAGGGGTATTGCAGTGGCACCTTATCTGGACGACATTCTAATCCAAGCGTCGTCTCTTTCCAAAGCAAAGGCTCATACAGACATTGTTCTAGCCTTTCTCAGATCTCAAGGGTGGAAGGTGAACATAGAAAAGAGTTCCCTGTCTCCGTCGACAAGAGTTCCCTTTTTGGGAACAATAATAGATTCTTTAGAAATGAAGATCTTCCTGACAGAAGTCAGAAAGTCAAAGCTTCTAAACGCTTGTCAAGTTCTTCACTCTATTCTGCAGCCTTCCATAGCTCAGTGCATGGAAGTAGTAGGGTTGATGGTTGCAGCAATGGACATAGTTCCTTTTGCTCAAATTCATCTAAGACCATTACAACTGTGCATGCTCAAGCAGTGGAATGGGGACTATACAGACTTGTCTCCAATGATTCAAGTAGACCAGATGACCAGAGACTCACTCCGTTGGTGGTTGACCCAGGATCACCTGTCCCAGGGAATGAGTTTCCGCAGACCAGAGTGGGTCATTGTCACGACCGACGCCAGTCTATTAGGCTGGGGTGCGGTCTGGGATTCCCTGAAAGCTCAGGGTCTATGGTCTCAGGAAGAGTCTCTTCTCCCGATAAACATACTGGAACTGAGAGCGATATTCAATGCTCTCCGGGCTTGGCCTCAACTAGCGAAGGCCAGATTCATAAGATTCCAGTCAGACAACATGACGACTGTAGCTTACATCAACCATCAGGGGGGAACAAGGAGTTCCTTGGCGATGAGAGAGGTGTCCAAAATCATCAAATGGGCGGAGGATCACTCTTGTCACCTTTCTGCAATCCACATCCCAGGAGTAGACAACTGGGAGGCGGATTATCTGAGTCGTCAGACTTTCCATCCGGGGGAGTGGGAACTCCACCCGGAGGTGTTTGCCCAGTTGACTCAATTATGGGGCATTCCAGACATGGATCTGATGGCGTCTCGTCAGAACTTCAAGGTTCCTTGCTACGGGTCCAGATCCAGGGATCCCAAGGCGGCTCTAGTGGATGCATTAGTGGCGCCTTGGTCATTCAACCTAGCTTATGCGTTTCCACCGTTCCCCCTCCTTCCCAGGCTTGTAGCCAGGATCAAACAGGAGAAGGCCTCGGTGATTCTGATAGCTCCTGCGTGGCCGCGCAGGACTTGGTATGCAGACCTGGTGAATATGTCATCGGCTCCACCATGGAAGCTACCTTTGAGACAGGATCTTCTAGTACAAGGTCCATTCGAACATCCAAATCTAGTTTCTCTGCAGCTGACTGCTTGGAAATTGAACGTTTGATTTTATCCAAGCATGGGTTTTCAGATTCAGTGATAGATACTCTGGTCCAAGCCAGAAAACCTGTGACTAGAAAGATTTACCATAAAATATGGAAAAGATATATCTGTTGGTGTGAATCCAAGGGATTCTCCTGGAGTAAGATTAAAATTCCTAGGATCCTCTCCTTTCTCCAAGAAGGTTTGGATAAGGGATTGTCAGCGAGTTCTCTAAAAGGACAGATTTCTGCTTTATCTGTCTTGTTACACAAACGACTGGCAGCTGTGCCAGATGTACAAGCTTTTGTACAGGCTTTGGTTAGAATCAAGCCTGTTTACAGACCTTTGACTCCTCCCTGGAGTCTAAATTTAGTTCTTTCAGTCCTTCAAGGGGTTCCGTTTGAACCCTTACATTCCATAGATATCAAGATACTATCTTGGAAATTTTTGTTTTTGGTTGCTATTTCTTCTGCTAGAAGAGTTTCTGAATTATCTGCTTGCAGTGTGACCCACCCTATCTGGTGTTCCATTCAGATAAGGTTGTTTTGTGTACCAAGCCTGGTTTTCTTCCAAAGGTTGTTTCCAACAAGAACATTAACCAGGAAATAGTTGTTCCTTCTTTGTGTCCGAATCCAGTTTTAAAGAAGGAACGTTTGTTACACAATTTAGATGTAGTCCGCGCTTTAAAGTTCTATTTAGAAGCAACAAAGGATTTCAGACAAACTTCTTCTTTGTTTGTAGTTTATTCTGGTAAGAGGAGAGGACAAAAAGCTACTGCTACCTCTCTTTCTTTCTGGCTGAAAAGCATCATCCGTTTGGCTTATGAGACTGCCGGACGGCAGCCTCCTGAACGAATCACAGCTCACTCTACTAGGGCTGTGGCTTCCACATGGGCCTTCAAGAACGAGGCTTCTGTTGATCAGATATGTAAGGCAGCGACTTGGTCTTCTCTGCACACTTTTGCCAAATTCTACAAATTTGATACTTTTGCTTCTTCGGAGGCTATTTTTGGGAGAAAGGTTTTGCAAGCCGTGGTGCCTTCTGTTTAGGTAACCTGATTTGCTCCCTCCCTTCATCCGTGTCCTAAAGCTTTGGTATTGGTTCCCACAAGTTATGGAGTTATGGATGACGCCGTGGACCGGACACACCAATGTTGGAGAAAACAGAATTTATGCTTACCTGATAAATTACTTTCTCCAACGGTGTGTCCGGTCCACGGCCCGCCCTGTTTTTTTAATCAGGTTTGAAAAATTTCTTTCTCTATACACTACAGTCACCACGGCACCCTATATTTTCTCCTTTTTTTCTCCTAACCGTCGGTCGAATGACTGGGGGGGCGGAGCCTGGGAGGGACTATATGGACAGCTTTTGCTGTGCTCTTTGCCATTTCCTGTTGGGGAAGAGAATATTCCCACAAGTTATGGATGACGCCGTGGACCGGACACACCATTGGAGAAAGTAATTTATCAGGTAAGCATAAATTCTGTTTTTTATCTATCTTGTCGCCTTTACTCCTCTCCTTCAGGTAGCGCTTAGGCACAGTTGTAAGCTGAAGGAAGGGAGGGGATCCGCCGACCTGATCTCCGGGTATGGTGAAGTTTGCTCCAGCAGAGCGATGAGGGCTGTGTAATGGTTCCCGGGATCAGGGCAGCATCATGTAGAAGTGCATTATTGTAGCTCCCGCTTAACCCAGCTGTGTAATCTTGGTGTCTCTGGAATCAGGAGCTTTTGTAGATGAAGCTGAATGAGCTTGAGATGTAAGATTGCAGATGTATTTGTAGTAGAGTTAGAGCTATGAGAGATGCAAGCGGGAGCTCTGAAAAACATGTCTGTTCCCCTCGAAGGCTGACTCCGCTCCCGGTAAGTGTTTAGTTTTAAATAGGAATAATTTATTTAATGATAGAAATATTTATTTAGATTTATTTAAATTATATTTAAGTTAGTGGGTGGTAGGGTTAGGGTTAGACTTAGGTTTAGGGGTTAATACATTTAATATAGTGAAAGCGGTGTATGGGGTGGCAGATTAGGGGTTAATAAGTATAATGTAGGTGGTGGCGGTGTGGGGGGGCAGATTAGGGGTTAATAAGTATAATGTAGGTGGCGGCGCTGGCGGGGCGGCAGATTAGTGGTTAATAAGCATAATGTAGGTGGTGGCGGTTTAGTGGGGGCAGAGTAGGGGTTAATAAGTATAATGTAGGTGGCGGCAGAGTATGGGGGGCAGATTAGGGGTTAATAAGTATAATGTAGGTGGCGGTAGTGTAGGGGGCAGATTAGGGGTTAATAAGTATAATGTAGGTGGTGGCGGTGTAGGGGGAGGCAGATTAGGGGTTAATAAGTATAATGTAGGTGGAGGCGGTGTAGGGGGGGCATATTATGTGTGTTTAGACTTTTGGTACATGTTAGGGTGTTAGTTGTAAACATTACCATAGTAATCAATGGGATATCGGGCAGCAGCGAACATGAGCTTTCGCTGCTTTCAGACTCCCATTGATTCCTATGACATCCTCCAGGGCAGCGGATTGAAAACCAGGTACGCTGGGCCGGAAAAGTGCTGAGCGTACCCCTGTTAGAAATTTGATAACTAGCAAAAGTAGTCAGATTGTGCCGAATTTGCATTCAGAACATCTATAGTGGCGTAAGCATCGATCTGTGTCGGACAGAGTCCGGCGGATCATATGTTACGTCACAAAATTCTACTTTTGACGGTCTGTAGGCTTTGATAACTAAGGGGAATCAGGCACACCACAAATACGCTGTGGAATTCCAGCGTATTTGCGGTTGATGGCTTGATAAGTAGATCTCTGCGTGCAGAAGCAATAGCCAGTAGAAAAAGAACCTTTCAGGACAACAATTTAATGTCAATCTCATGCATAGGCTCAAATGGTGCCTGTTGCACCACCTTAAGAGCAAGATTAAGACTCCAAGGAGGAGCCTTAGATTTAAACACAGGTCTGATCCTAATCAGGGCCTTAACCAAAGACTGTACATCGTGAAGCTCTGAGAGCCTCTTGTGCAGTAAAACATCTGTCCACTCAGGGAACTGGCAGAAAGGCCCTTCTCAAGTCCATCCTAGAGAAACGATAGGATCCTGGCAACCTTAACTTTATGCCAGGGAAATCTACGTTCTTCACACCAGAATAAGTAGGTTCTCCACACCTTATGATAGATGAAACGAGTAACTGGCTTACAAGCTTGAATGAGAGTATCAATCACTCTCTCAGAAAAACCTCTCTTGGCTAGAACTAAGCGTTCAATCCTCATGCAGTCAGCCTCAGAGAATCTAGATTTTAATGAACAAAAGGACCTTGTTCCAGCAGATCCCTGCGACAAGGTAACTTCCACGGAGGAGAAGATGACATCCTCACCAGATCCGCGACCCACATCGCGGATCTGGTGAGGATGTCATGAGCTCTATCTCTGGCATCCCTCACTTGTTGCATATCTCTGCAAACAGTTTGGGATAGAGAGCATTCCCCCGGATGAAAGGATTGTCTCATGAGAAAATACGCTTCCCCATTGTCCACACCCAGAATGTGGATCGCTGACAGCGAACAGCTGTGGGCCTTCGTCCACTTCAGAATTCGAGATACCTCCCTCATTGCTAGGGAGCTTCTCATCCCCCCCTGATGGTTGATGTAAGCCACCAAGGTTATAATTGTCTGATTGAATCTGATAAACCGAGACGAACCCAGAAGTGGCCAAGCCTTCAGAGCATTGAAGATTGCTTGAAGTTCCAGAATGTTGATCGAGAGGGAGCATTCCTCCTGAGACCACAGGCCCTGTGCCTTCTTGGAACCCCAAACAGCTACCCATCCTGATAGACTTGCATCCGTAGTCACAATCTCCCAGGATGGTCTTAAGAATGATGTCACTCGGAACTAATGATCAGGACAGAGCCACAAAGAGAGCGATTCTCTTGACTGGTTGTCCAGAGAGATCTATTGAGACAGATCTGAATGATCACCATTCCACTGCCTCAGCATGCACAGTTGCAGCGGTCTGAGAGAGAACCTGGCAAAGGGAATGATGTCCATGCTGGACACCATGAGACCAATTACCTCCATACACTGACAAAGAGAGGGCCTTAAGGAGGTACGGAGGGCAAGACATGCCGAAGCAAGCTTGCAACGTCTCTGGTCTGTTAGAAATATCCTCATGGATATGCAGTCTTTTATAGTACCCAGGAATTCTACCCAGGGGTCATTGTCCCGGTACCTATAGCAGAAAGAGGTTTGGGATACTATTCAAACATTTTCGTGGTCCCAAAGAAGGAGGGAACTTTTCGCCCGATCCTGGACCTAAAGTGCTTAAACAAATTTCTAAACGTCCCCTCATTTAAGATGGAGATAATAAGGTCCATCCTTCCCTTAGTTCAGGAAGGATAGTTTATGACCACTATAGATCTAAAGGATGCTTACCTTCACGTTCCAATCCACAAGGATCACTTCCAGTTCCTAAGGTTTGCTCTCCTAGACCAGCACTTCCAGTTCATTGCACTTCCGTTTGGTCTAGCTACTGCTCTAAGAATTTTTACAAAGGTTCTAGGGACTCTTCTAGCCGTTACCAGAACCCGGGGTATAGCAGTATCTCCCTACTGGGACGATATTCTGGTACAAGCACCATATTTTTGTCTGGCGGAGGACCATTCAGAATCTCTTCTCTCTCTTCTTCGATCTCATGGATGGAAGATAAGCCTAGAAAAGAGTTCTCTTATTCCAAATGTAACTCTCTATCCAGTGCGGATTTGGGTGACGCCATATTTCTCAGCTGTGTCTGGGATCTAGGGGTTATATCTCGCTGAGAGATTCTAAAGCTTGTATAGCAGATAATGTACAGGGAGAGAAAGGCGCTAACAGATAAATACATACACAAAAAATGTAAGCAATATTAGTACTGTTAAATAATCAAGGAAGAAGTTAAATAAACCAAGCAGTGAAAGTTCTCTTTTTTCCCCTTTCCTTTAGCCTTTTTCTCCCTTAGCAAGTTCTCTTAAAGCAGAAGAAATCTCAACCTGAATGATGTGCCAGCGGTGAGATCTTTCTTTTTTTCCCCCTTTTTTTTTCCTTCCTTGTAGCAAAGTGGCATGAAAGCACAAAGAGATAACACAAGGAACAGTCAACCTTCCATTTCCAAAAGTTTATAGCGGGCAGACACTGGTAAGTAACCTGCCCGCAGCTTACCGCCTCTTGAGACTACAAGCCCTACAGCAGCAGGAATCCAATATGCTTCAGCACGAAGGGCCTGCCCAGTTAGCCTCCCCATTGTGAGTTCGATGTAACTCCCCCTCACGCAGCACCGATGGGAGCGGGAAAGGGCCAAGTGTGAAAGTTTCCTGACTTTAGGCAATGGTATAACCCGCTCTGGGAGCCCCCCTCTCACAGCACCGGTGGACAGGGGCTATACCTCTGCAGGCAAATTGGTTGTCTTCCAGGTGGCCTCCAGGTTAAGCTAACGGAACTCCTTATTGGCGCTTAAGCGAGAACCGGGCTCCTCTTGGGTTATGGCCTTGTCTTCCTGAGTCACACAGGCTTCCTGGCACGAGGGTCAGCGTCCTCCGCCAAAGGAGCAAGGATGGGTCGATCTTGAGTCAGCTGCACAGTGTGACTTGCTGTCTGGCTCCACCCCCGGAACTCCAGCAACAGCTGCACAGGAAGTAAATGGGAGGGGAGCTAATTTTAATTTTGATTGGAAAATCAGTGAATTGAAATGCAAGGTTACCACTATATGAGGAATGATGCATTGGATAAACACCGAGAAGGAGTTCCACCATGGACCCACCAATGCCCCCTAAAGAGCAAGTTGGGGTTAGCATAGTTTTTTTGGGGGGGTTTAATGCAAAAAAAGCTAAATCACTTTTCAGGGCATTTTTTTAGGATTTTTTTTTAAGCTGATGTTTTTTTACGATAGTTTATTTTTTTTTAAAAAAAATACAAAAGAGCTAAATCACATACCCATTTCAGGGCATTTTTTTTAGGATAGGGGTTTTTTTTTAAAGAAAAAGAGCTATATCACTTATGCCCTTTTCAGAGGATTTTTTTTAGTTAAGGGATTTTAATCTTAGTATTTTTTTAGTATAGGGAATTCTTTAAGAAGCAAAAGAGCTAAATCATTTATGCCCTTCTCAGTGGAATTTGTGGAGTAGGTTTTTTTAAGATATGTTTTTATTTTTTGAGGGTGTGGGGTGTTATTTTGGTTTTAGAATAGGGTTTTCTTCAGGGCCATACTAAGAGTAGCTTTTACTTTTAGTATAGGGTTGTTGTTGTTTTTTATTGGGGGGGGGGATTTTTTTAAAGGGTACTATAGTTTTAGGATAGGGTTTTTTGTAATGGTAGTGGTTTTTTGTAACTTAGTGGGTCATAGGTTAGGCCTTGGGGGTTAACTGCTAGGGAGTTAACTAGTGTTGAGGTAGTTTGCGATGGGGGTTGTGGCGTTTAGGGAATTAATAGCTTAGATGGCAGTTTGCAAAGGGGTAGTTGAAGTTTAGGAGTTAAGTAGAGCAGGGGGTTATTAGAGTGGGGTATTGGTGTTTTAGGGGTTAAGTAGAATATGGAGTTTATTGTAGTAGGGGGTTAATAGCGATGGGGGTTATGGGAATTATTATGGGTGTAATCTTGTAGGCTGCTGTACGTTTACTTGGTTGAGTGATATATTTAAAAGGTATCCTTTAGTTTACATCATCAATGTAGGCGGCCACGCTGCTTGGAATATATCAGCAGCATCACCCATTATTGCCGTGTATAGTTAAACGCCTCCCGGCGATTCTGCCTTTAAACACTCATGTCAGCCACTAGGAATATTTCCCTGGATTTCTCAACGTGGCATTGGATCTCTTTTATTATTTTGTCGCCTTGTGGAGGCTTTCGATCATTGGGGCCTGACTAAGCATTTATTACCAGTGACAATGCATGTTACTTATAATAAATAACAAAAAATCTATAATTTAATAATAATAATAATAATAATTCAAGCTGCACTTACATATTTAATACATAATAACTATAAATTCTAGAGATCAATAAAAATGTAATTGGGTTAATTACATTGTAACAAAATATATATATATATGCCTATGTTACAAGTGGAGTGCACAAATATTAGCGCAATTGAGTGCTAACAACGCTGAAGTTAAAACAATTGTGCTCTTAGTCTTGTGCTCATATTACAAGTTGAAATTAAAAAGTGAATGTTATCACTAAAGCTAAAGCCTTAGACTTGCTAACATCTGGAGGTCAATTTGATCATTTGAGCAGTGCTTTATGCTTTGATAATATAGGGAGGGCTAAAGAGATGTCGGCCACACTAAACATTCTCTGCTAATTCCTTTTAACCATTCATTTGCAATATCAGATTGTGTGCTATTCAGAGCACAAGCCCATAATGGTGACACCCTCTGCTATCAATATCGCTCCACTTGTAATCTAGGCCAATATGTATTGAAATTAATCTGCTGGAAAATTACAATTTAAAGGGACAGTCCAGACAAAATTGGAATCCACATGGATATATTTCAGTTTTGAATAGAAGCATTTCTGTAATATACAAGAATTAGAAAAAATGCTTCTAATAAAAGCTATAGCTGTTTCTAAAGCGTATTTAAGTATGCAGCGTGCACCAGCATTTTATACACAGAACTTGCTCAGAGAGCCTAAGGTGCTTGTACCATCTGGTAATGACTCAGTTTGTCAATTGCTGACATTATATAATCCCCACTGGTCTTCTGAGCAGGTGCAGTATTTAAAATGCTGGTGCACTGAGAATATCTAGATATGCTTCACATGCACACAAAATTTTTAACACTAAAGCAGTGATAACTTTTACTAAAAGCATACATGTACAGTATATAGCGTTTCTGTTCAAAGATGTAATTCATCAATGTGCATTTACATTTTGACCCGAATGTCCCTTTAAGATTATAGATTATTTTTTTTGTTCCTGTTTGTTTTGTGCTAGGAAAGTTTTGTTTGGCTCCAGCACTGATGTTTTCTTCCTCAGTTCTTCCATGTGTTTGCCTGTGATCTGTGACCTTGGTCAAGTCTTGATTTTCCCAATGGAAAACTGTAAAATTGCAGCGATTCATTTTCCCAACATAAAATACTATAAAGTAATGACTGTAAGTTAAGAATTGCCTTCTGTAATAAAGCAACAAACCTGTTATGGTTTCTCTTTATATACGGTGAGTCATTAATGCACATGCTACACAATATAGATACATAGAGTATGTAAGATACCTAGTTGGAATTCTCTTTTTGTATATATCACAAATATATAAAACTTGCCCAAGATCAGTAATGCCAGGGCCGCGATCCGATATATGGTGCAGGTTTCGGCGCAAGTGTAGAAACCTGCACCGCCCGTAGTTTCAGCTCGCAACTCGAGCTATCCCATATACGGCTCTGTCAGATGCTAAAGTGCCGTAAGTCTGACAATGTCCAGAGATCTGCGTAAGTACAAATTTCTGGTGTTGCCAGTGACTTACGGCACTTTAGAAACTGCCGCCACATAAAAAATCTGACTAAGTTATTAAATCTCCTGTTACTGTCTAACACGCCTCCCAAACATAGCCCGACATGTATGCACCTCTATCCGCAATCCCCCCCTCACTCCTAACAATAAATATATTAACCCCTAAACCGCTGCTCCCGGACCCAACCGCCAGCTACATTATCTATTTTACCCCCTAATCTGAGCCCCCTACACCGCCGCTAGCGACATTATCTATATTACCCCCTAATCTGACCCCCCTACACCGCCGCTAGCTACATTATCTATATTACCCCCTAATCTGACCCCCCCTACACCGCCGCTAACTACATTAAATGTTTTACCCCCTAATCTGAGCCCCCTACCCCGCCGCCACCTACATTAACTATGTTACCCCCTAATATGATCTCCCTACACCGCCGCCACCTATTTAAACTATATTAAACCCTAATGTGAGCACCCTACACCGCCGCCACCTATATTAAAATTATTAACCTCTAATCTAATCCCCCTATACCGCCGCCACCTATATTAAATTAATTAACCCCTAATCTAATCCCCCTATACCGCTGCCACCTATATTAAATTAATTAACCCCTAAAATACTAAAATTTCCCTACCACTAAACCTAAGTCTAACCCTACAAATAGCCCTGAAAAGGGCTTTTTGCGTGGCATTGCCCCAAAGTAACCAGCTCTATTGCCAGCCCTTAAAAGGGCTTTTTGCGAGGCATTGCCCCAAAATAACCAGCTCTTTTACCAGCCCTTAAAAGGGCTTTTTGCGTGGCATTGTCACAAAGTAATCAGCTCATTTGCCTGTAATCTATATCCCCCTACACCGCCGCCACCTATAATAAATGTATTACCCCCTAATCTAATCCCCCTACACCGCCGCCACCTATATTAAAATTATTAACCCTAATCTAATCCCCCTATACCGCCGCCACCTATATTAACTATATTAACCCTAATTATATTAAGGTTAATATAGTTAATATAGTTATTATATTATATATATTAACTATATTAACCATAGCTTACTCTAACACCCCTAACTTAATTATTATTAAAATAAATCTAAATAATATTAATAATATTAACTAAATTATTCCTATTTAAAACGAAATACTTACCTATAAAATAAACCCTAAGATAGCTACAATATAATTAATAATTACATTGTAGCTATTTTAGGGTTTATATTTATTTTACAGGTAACTTGGTATTTATTTTAACTAGGTACAATAGCTATTAAATAGTTAATAACTATTTAATAGCTACCTAGGTAAAATAATTACCAATTAACCTGTAAAATAAATCCTAACCTAAGTTACAAATACACCTACACTATCAATAAATTAAAATAAACTACAAATATCTAAACTAAAGTACAATTAAATACACTAAACTAAATTACAAAAAACAAACAAACACTAAATTACAAAAAATAAAAAAAGATAACAAGATTTTTAAGATAATTACACCTAATCTAAGCCCTGGCTCCGGTCTTCAGTTCCAGCGATCTTCAGTTCCAGCGATCTTCATTTCCAGCGGTGCCGATCTTCAGTTCCAGCATCGCCAGTCTTCAGTTTCAGATGGACGGTCTTCAGCTCCGCGGTCATCGGTTGGTATTAGACTTAGGTTTTTTAAGGGGGGATTGGGTGGGTTAGAGTAGGGGTATGTGGTTGTTGGGTTGTAATGTGGGGGTTGTTTTTTTTACAGGAAAAAGAGCTGATTACTTTGGGGCAATGCCCCACAAAAGGCCCTTTTAAGGGCTGGTAATAGAGCTGTTTACTTTTGTAATTTAGATTAGGTTAGGGACATTTTAATTATTTTGGGGGGGCTTTGATATTTTATTAGGGGGCTTAGAATAGGTGTAATTAGCTTAAAAATCTTGTAATCTTTTTTTTTTTTGTAATTTAGTGTTTGTTTTTGTAATTTAGTTTAGTGTATTTAATTGTATTTTAGTTTTGATATCTGTAGTTTATTTAATTTATTGATAGTGTAGGTGTATTTGTAACTTAGGTTAGGATTTATTTTACAGGTAAATTGGTAATTATTTGAACTAGGTAGCTATTAAATAGTTATTAACTATTTAATAGCTATTGTACCTAGTTAAAATAAATACCAAAATACCTGTAAAATAAATATAAACCCGAAAATAGCTACAATGTAATTATTAATTATATTGTAGAAATCTTAGGGTTTATTTTATAGGTAAGTATTTAGTTTTAAATAGGAATAATTTAGTTAATATTATTAATATTATTTAGATTTATTTTAATAATAATTAAGTTAGGGGTGTTAGAGTTAGATAGGGTTAATATATATAATATAATAACTATATTTACTATAATAACCCTAATATAATTAGGGTTAATATAGTTAATATAGGTGGCGACGGTGTAGGGGGATTAGATTAGGGGGTAATACATTTATTATAGGTGGCGGCGGTGTAGGGGGATTTAGATTAAAGGCAAAAGAGCTGATTACTTTGTGCCAAAGCCCCCAAAAAGCCCTTTTAAGGGCTATTTTTTTATTTAGTTTAGGGTAGGGACATTTTAGTATTTTAAGGGTTAGTATATTTAATATAGGCGGTGTAGGGGGATTAGATTAGGGGGTAATGTAGTTAAAATAGGTGGCGGCGGTGTAGGGGGCTCACATTAGGTGGTAATAATTTTAATATAGATGGCGGCGGTATAGGGGGATTACATTAGGGGTTAATAATTTTAATGTAGGTGGCGACGGTGTAGGGGGCTCACATTAGGGGGTTAGAAATTTAATGTAGGTGGCGGTGAGGTCCGGGAGCGGCGGTTTAGGGGTTAAACACTTTATTAGGGATTGCGGCAGGGGATCGTGGTTGACAGGTTGCATTGCGCATGCGTTAGGTGTTAGGTTTTATTTTGCAGTTCGCGGTTGACAGGTAGATAGACATTGCGCATGCGTTAGGTTTTATTTTGCAGCTAGTTTAGGGAGTTACGGGGCTCCAATACACAGTGTAAGGCTTACTACGCCTGCAATTTGTGGCGAGGTGAAAATGGAGTAAGATTTCTCCATTTTCGCCACGTAAATCCTTATGCTGTATATTGGATACCAAACTGCGCTGGTTTGGTATACCTGTCTACGGGCCAAAAAACTACGGCCAAAGGCAGAAATATATGAGCGTAACTTCTATGCCGTATATGTGATACCAAACCAGCGCAATATTTGGCATCGCCGGCTTTTGCGGGCGACGTTGCATATCGGATCGGAGCCCAGATGTCTCACCAAATTCAATGGAATAGGCAAGAACTGCACTGTCACATGTATCCAGTAGCTGTTTAGTTTAACTTGCTGCCTGTAATTCATGATAGAAATAGTTGTTGATGCCTATTAAATTTATCTGGATCCAGAGATGAAGCCTACGGACAATGCACATAATAATAATAATGGTTTGTCAACAACAGTATAAGACTTTGCTGACTTCTCTTACATGTGTCCTATTTTGTAAATAGCCTCAATGATCTGGTACATTTTTCCCTTTTCTTTTGTTTCTACAAAAAAACAGTTGCGAAATGCTATTAAGTTTTAGTCTGGATAACGTAGCATTATGATCTGCACTTCCTCAAGCTGCATATTTGTAATGCCTATGAGTCAAAGAATGCTGATTTTTTTTGTATCAAAATAGCACTTACAGAACCAGAGAGCAAACAAAACACTTATTCTCAAACGTGACATAAAATTCCAGCTGCTGCTTATAGAATGAAAGAGACCCCACTTTTACTTGAGTTGCACACAGTATTTTTAATTTAAAAATATTGAACTAAAAGATGGCTCAATCAAACATACATTTTTTATTACTAATAAAATGTCATTAGCTGTATGAGTTATTGGTTATATTTACTGTAGTTTGTGACATAGGGGCCTATTTATCAAAGGTCTTGCGGACCTGATCCGACAGTACGGATCAGGTCTGCAAGACCTCGCTAAATGCGGAGAGCAATTTAACGCCGTCCCCTGCTGACTCGCAGCCAATCAGGTGTCAATCAACCCGATCGTACTCGATCGAGTTGATTTCCGGCGATTCCTGTCAGCCTCATCAGAGCAGGCGGACAGGGTTATGGAGCAGCGGTCTTTATTTAATAGGATCCGACACAATGTTGAGAATGTCGGCTAAATATTCAAAAGTGCCAACATTACTATTTAAAGGGAGCATTACAGAGAGAAGTTTTACTATACATCTCAATGGGTGGTGATGCAGACAAAATATTCCAAGCAGCATTGGCACTGTAACAATGTAAAGTAAAGGATCCCCTTAAAGTGTATAGCAATAATCTTCCTCTCCTATTAACCCCTTTACCGCCAATACCCCCCTGAAAAAAAACTTACACTACTGCTATACCGACAATAGCCACTGCAATAAACTATTTACCCTTATTCCGCCAATAGCGCACCACAATAACCCCTATACTACTTAACCCCTGTGCCACCAATAACCCCACTTCAAAACACCCCTACACTAATTAACCCCATACCAGCAATAGCCCACCACAGTAAACTTCTTAAACTATTAACCCTTATACCACTGATAGCGCACCGCCAACACCCTCTACCCTACTTAACCCCTCAACCGCCAATACCCTATAACCTATTAACCCCTATGCTGCCACAAACCCCAAATGCAAACTACGCCTAAACTACTTATCTACCTAACAGCTAACCCCCCAAGAACCCGTAACCTAACACCCCCTAAGTTACAAAACAGCTAAATTTACAAAAAAAATAGCAAAACCTAACATTACAGAAAAAAAAACACCATTACCAAAAATAAAAAACACAGTTATCCCTAAACTAAAACTAAAGGGCCCCCTTTAAAAAAAGCACCCCATAGTAAAAAAAGACTAAACTAACACTAAAAGTTACTATAACAATAGCCCTTATAAGGCATTGCCTTAAAGTGACTTAGCTCTTTTCACATAAAAACTACAACCCCATTCTACAATAAACATGTATATATACACTTGTGACAGAGAACATGAAATGACTGATGCTGATAATTCAGACAAAGAGATCAGACCCAAACCTATTTTGAGGAATAAGATAACACCCCATGGTAATAATGAGATTATCCCTTTAGGCGGAGAACCCACAGAGGGAGGGGGGAAAAGGCAGAGAACAAGGAAGCAAGTCAAGTTCCACCAGAAACCCCTGAACAAGAAGAAATAAACCAGCCAGAATTTAATATAATTAACCTTTCAGACAAGACACTCACTAACACACAGATTTATGTCCTTAAAAAAGGCCTTTGTTTTGTACCTACCCCCACCCTTGACAAATTCAAAGCCATCAAAGATGTTCATCTGTTCACACGTAAAATACTACTTAAGAAATATTTATCTAACAGTACAGAGATAGAAGCCTTAGATAAAGCTGATATTATAGCAAATTTTTTTGTTAGAGGAATCTACAGGGGATAATACTGAAATTTCGACTTTGAATATTAGCTGGCGTAATGTTTTAAAGACAAAGTCACACTTTGTACCACCCAATAGTACTTCTCATAATACCATTTCCTTTTTGGATCTGGATTATAAAGACATACTAGTCCTATCCAGAGCCAGAGAGAGAGAGTACATGATAATCTATCGAATTAAAAGAAACAAACTCTTAAAGTCATAACACAATGGACAGACATTCAAATCAAACAAAGGTGGTAATGTTGTAATCTGGCCCACTCAAATGTATATAGATGAGGCCAAAAAACAGCTTAATAATCATAAAAATTATAAATGTATTTTCAGCAATCCAACTGAGGCATTTCTAAAGCAGTGAAAAAAGGAAGAAAAGTCTCAAAATCCAAAAATAGTAAAAAAATGCTTAATTCACAAAAAGTTAAAAAAACAACATGGAGCACATAAAAGTGTGTATGGTTTTTCCCGTTTCGGCTGTTGCCATACTCATAAACCTAGATAGGCACAGGTGGATGCCATTTAAAAAGGATTGTTCAATACAGGTCATTGATCAGTTTTACACACACCCCTATTAACCCTTTCTATACTTGAAGCAACACAATTTTAGTCATTCTTTACTTGAATATGGATATACCTATTGTATTACATACCATTGTATTTAGACATAAGATCATAAATTTAAACAACATTTTATCAATTTAGTATCAATCTAATACTGCCTCGCATAAATCTTAGAGGGATTACAGGATTAAAATATAGACTATAAGAAAACACCAAGTGATGTTACAGCATTTACTGAATGTATAAACAATATTGTCATTGAGGTAGATTAGCTTAACCAGAAAATGTTTCTTACAAATCTTACAGTGATATAAATATAGATGTGTCAATATATCACAAAATGAATGCATGAAAGTATGACCAAAATAGGGGGTCTATACAAAAGTAGATAACCACATAACCATAAAAAGGCTATATCAAATTAATTTGGCTTGATAAAGAAGACAAAATGCACATTATATTTCCCAGGCCTTATAGCGCTAGAGAATGTTCCTATTGCTTTACCATATATTCAAAGACAAAAACATTATTTGTTAACCTTATTCAGGCATAAGCCACAATTAGTGGCTATGTTATGTGTGCATATTAGTTCTTTATATATATATATATATATATATATATATATATATATATATATATATATATATATATATAGATTAATGCCATTACGCTGTAAGTCATATCTTCTATCTTGAAACCCTAACTAGAGAAGGGTAAACAAGGACAGTACGTGGACAAGACTAGGTTTCACCACTAATAGAAATAGATATCTATTTCCAATGGTTAATGATGTCAAATTCCGAATTAAATCCATTTGGAATTTGTGTACAGAGTTTCTTGATCCGATAGACCTCCTGCCTCGCCAACAACTGATCCCTGTCCCCTCCCCTAAAAGGTAAGCGTACTTATTTGATGGCTCGCCATTTGAAGGATTTGACATCCTTGTTGTGTACCTCTAAGAAATGCCTTGAGAGGGCAGAACATGGTTATCATTCTTGATATAACCCAGATGTTCCCAGATTCGAGTCTGGACATCTCTACTAGTCATGCCAACGTATTGTTTAAAATGGTCAACGCATTCTATGAGATACACAACATAGGGCGTAGAACAATTGATACACCCTCTTGTAAAAAAGGTGTTTGTAGTCTTGCACGAATAAAACTCTTTACCCTCATTAATATAATCACAAGCTTTACATCTGCGATTTCCACATCTGTAAGTTCCATTTACTTGTAGCCACATTCCTATATTGTTCTTATTAGTAGGTAATTGGGTGGGAGCTAATATGTTACCTAATGTTAGTTTTTTTGAATACACACATTGGAAACCCTTTTCCACTACAGATTTCAAATGGACGTCTCCAAGGAGAATGGGAAAATATTTCTTAATAATATTACATACAGATAAATATTCAGATGAATATTGCGTAATGAATGCCAAAGATATGCTTTCATTGCTTGTTCGTATGCTCTGTGCTGATGATAAATGTCTTCCCTCTGAAAGTGTCTTAGTAGCTAAGTAATCAAGTAGGGAATACCCTCTAGTTTTAAGTCTGTGTTTTATTTTCTGACTTTCCTCAATGTAGTCCTTATCCCTACTACAAATTCTTCTTGCTCTCAAAAATCGGCTTTTCGCTATTCCCTTAAACACGTGGGAAGGGTGTTCACTTTTGTTGTGCAGAATGGTGTTCCCTGTGATGGGCTTCCTATATAGTTTTGAATGAATTTGATGTTCCACATCATCCCCAATAAGTGTAATGTCCAAACAATTGGCATTCGTCTTATGCCATTCATAGGTAAACTGTAAACCATTATGCCCATCATTGAGGTACTGGACAAATGATGCAGCTCTGCGTTCCTCAGATGACCAAATAAAAATAAGGTCATCTATGAATCGTCAATACAAAACTACCTCTGTTATGAAGGGGTTACTCTCACTGTATATAAAGGCACGTTCCAGCCAACCCATAAACAAATTTGCATAGGTGGGGGCAAATTTCGCCCCCATGGCTGTGGCTTGTTTCTGTAAATAGAAAACCCCCTCAAAACAGAAGTAGTTATGTTCTAGCAAGAAACAAGTAACTCACAAAAGATAATCAATATACTCTGTAGTGAGCTCTGCACTGAAAGTTAAAAAATACTTAACAGTTGCCAATCCCATGTCATGTGGTATGCTGGAGTATAAGTAAACCACATCAATGGTGAGCCAACTGTAGTTTCTTTGCCAATCCAGCTCCTCCAACGTACCAAGGACATGAGGTGTATCCCTAATGTAACTAGGTAGCGAGAGAACAAAAGGTTGAAGGACCCCATCCAACCAGTCACTTAAAGCCTCTAAAATGGAACCTATTCTTGACACAATGGGGCGTCCCTTAATGTTAGTCAAACTTTTGTGGACTTTAGGCAGATGGGGAAAGATGGGGATAATAGGATGGCTGACATATAAAGAAATAGCAGTCTGTTGATCAAAAATTCCTAAAGATACCCCATCGTCCAACAAATGTCCAAGTTCATGTAAAAATAGTGTGGTGAGATTATTCTTAAGTTTAAGATATGTATGCTGATCATTCAATTGGCATAGTTCCTCTCCAACATAGTCCACACGATCCAATACCACAACACTGCCCCCTTTGTCAGATTGGCATATGACAATAGAGTCATTATTGCGAAGTGAAGCAATAGCTTCTTTTTCTGACACTGAAAGGTTGTGTTTAGTGGACCTGGCTGTGTGACTTAATTTATGTAGATCTTCCACTACCCTTTTATGGAAGACTTCCAAAGATTTCCCTCTATGATGTATTGTATAAAAATTTGAAGTAATTCTTCTTTTTGGTAATTTCAAACTCAGAAAATCAACTTCAAGGGTGGATTCTGCCTCCAGTGTTTCAAGAGAGCCAACACTACAGGCTTCTTGAAAGCTTAAGGACTGTGTGTCAATGCTGTTAGCAGTAATAGAGGGAATAAAAGTAGAATGATTAATATTACCTTTTTTCTGCAATCATATCAAAATGCTTATTCAATGTGATCTTTCTAATAAAATGATTAAGGTCAATAATTGTTTGAAAAAGATTAAAAGTTCTATTAGGGAAAAAGCCCAAACCATACTCAAGAACCTTAATTTCAGTTTTATTAACCCCTTAATGACCGAGGACGTGCAGGGTACGTCCTCAAAAAAAAGGCAGTTAACGCCTGAGGACGTACCCTGCACGTCCTCGGTGTGGAAAGCAGCTGGAAGCGATCCTGCTCGCTTCCAGCTGCTTTCCGGTTATTGCAGTGATGCCTCGATATGGAGGCATCCTGCAATAACCTGACATGGCCATCCGATGCAGAGAGAGCCACTCTGTGGCCCTCTCTGCACCGGACATCGATGGCCGGTATCGTTGGTGGGTGGGAGCCGACTTGGGAGGCGGGTGGGCGGCCATCGGTGTGCCGTGTGACGTCGAGGGGGGCGGGATCGGGCGCGGGACCGTCGGGGGGCGCGCACGGACGCGCGCGCGTGCACGGAGGGTGGCGGGCGGGCGCGTGCACGGGGCGGGAGCGGGTGGGAACCGCTACACTACGGAAAGTGAATAAAAGTAAAATGTTAAGTGGCCTAGGCACACCAAAAAAATAAACACTAAAAGAGATCGTGGAGGGGTGGGGGGTTGGTTTTTGTGTGGGGGGGAATCTACACTACAGAAAAGTCTAAAAAATGTAAAACAAATACATTTTTTCTTCTAAACTGGGTACTGGCAGACAGCTGCCAGTACCCAAGATGGCGCCCATTAAGTTAGAGTGGGAGGGTTATAGAGCTGTTTGGGGGGGATCAGTGAGGTTGGGGGCTAAGGGGGGATAGTACACAACAGCATATGTAAATATGCTTTAAAAAAAACCACCAAAAAATACAAATATAGCTTTTATTTTAGTACTGGCAGACTTTCTGCCAGTACTTAAGATGGCGGGGACAATTGTGGGGTGGGGGAGGGAAGAGAGCTGTTTGGGAGGGATCAGGGGGTCTGATGTTTCAGGTGGGAGGCTGAGCTCTACACTAAATCTAATATTAACCCTGCAAGCTCCCTACAAGCTACCTAATTAACCCCTTCACTGCTAGCCATAATACACGTGTGATGCGCAGCGGCATTTAGCAGCCTTCAAAATACCAAAAAGCAACGCCAAAGCCATATATGTCTGCTATTTCTGAACAAAGGGGATCCCAGAGAAGCATTTAGAACCATTTGTGCCATAACTGCACAAGCTGTTTGTAAATGATTTCAGTGAGAAACCTAAAATTTTGAAAAATTTTACGTTTTTTTTAATTTGATCGCATTTGGCGGTGAAACGGTGGCATGAAATATACCAAAATGGGCCTAGATCAATACTTGGGGTTGTCTACTACACTACACTAAAGCTAAAATTACCCCAAAAAGCTCCCTACATGCTCCCTAATTAACCCCTTCACTGCTGGGCATAATACACGTGTGGTGCGCAGTGGCATTTAGTGGCATTCTAATTACCAAAAAGCAACACCAAAGCCATATAAGTATGCTATTTCTGAACAAAGGGGATCCCAGAGAAGAATTTACAACCATTTGTGCCATAATTGCACAAGCTGTTTGTAAATAATTTCAGTGAGAAACCTAAAGTTTGTGAAAAAATTTGTGAAAAAGTGAACGATTTTTTTTATTTGATCGCATTTGGCGGTGAAATGGTGGCATGAAATATACCAAAATGGGCCTAGATCAATACTTTGGGATGTCTACTAAAAATATATATATACATGTCAATGGATATTCAGAGATTCCTGAAAGATATCAGGGTTCCAATGTAACTAGCGCTAATTTTGAAAAAAAAATGGTTTGGAAATAGCAAAGTGCTACTTGTATTTATTTCCCTATAACTTGCAAAAAAAGCAAAGAACATGTAAACATTGGGTATTTCTAAACTCAGCATAATATTTAGAAACTATTTAGCATGGGTGTTTTTTGGTGGTTGTAGATATGTAACAGATTTTGGGGGTCAAAGTTAGAAAAAGTGGGGGTTTTTTCAATTTTTCCTCATATTTTATAATTTTTTTTATAGTAAATTATAAAATATGATGAAAATATTGGTATCTTTAGAAAGTCCATTTAATGGCGAGAAAAACGGTATATAATATGTGTGGGTACAGTAAATGAGTAAGAGGAAAATTACAGCTAAACACAAACACAGCAAAAATGTAAAAATAGCCTTGGTCCCAAACGGACAGAAAATGGAAAAGTGCTGTGGTCATTAAGGGGTTAAGAGTACATGAAGAAACATTGATTACACTGTTCAATTCTGATGTATTATCATTTTGGGCTCTCTCAGAGTGTATCTCTGTAAGTTTCTTTTTTTACTTGTTTTTCCTCATTTTAAAGTGAGGAGCAACAGGTGTATCACCTGAGAATGTCCATTGACTTTGAAACTGTTCTTGATTATTGTGATTTTTATTTTTTATTATTTTTGTTTTTATTATTATTGTTATGACCACCCTGTGCGTTATATGCTAAGTTTCTCCTAAATCGCCTATTTTTCTGCCAAATGAAAACAAGACCATCATTGTAATCTTTTTGGTCACGTAAAAATTTGGTATGTTTCACTTGGATAAGCTCTTGTCTAGAGTTTTTAACCACCTCTTTTAACATAGAATCAAAACCTGCATATTCCCCACTGGATTTAAAGTTATTAAGGTCAGCTTGTAATTTGACAATGTTGCTCCTAACCAAAGCAAGTTGTTCAGATTTATATTTAATCAGCATAGTTATAAGTCTCAGAGAACATTCAGAGAGAATATCATTCCACTCTCGGATAAATTCCTGGTCAGTGACATCAAAATTGGGAAATTGTTTCACTCTTAAACCTCTTGGTATCATTTGGAGTGCTAGATATTTGTGTAAAATCCAAGAGTCCAATTTAAGTCTTATTTCTTTCCATCTTAATATCTCTAAGTTGTGGAATAAGTCCCCTAATTTAATGTCCAGTGAGACTGTTGAGAAGAATTCCTCTAATTCAAGTCCCTCAAGATAGTGGTCATGCAAGTAAAGAAAAGAATAGTATTGTGTTGTTTCTATTGCAGTTTCCATGTTTTTAAAGCTCCAGCAAATCTCTTATGCTAAACCCCTTAGTAGTTAGTCCCAATGTAAAATCTAGAGTCAAGGAAAAAGTAAATGAGTTCAGTAAAAGAGAAAGTTCTGGATATATGCTTGGTATAACGTCAGTGTACAAATAGCTGCGGTAGAGGCTTAATAACAATGTACAACGTCTTATGTGTTATTGTCATGTTTTTATTTGCCTGTAACTAACTTTGTTACTTTTGTTTCACATTACACTATACCTTTAATTCCCAAACCACTTCCTTTCTACGCTATTTAAGCCTTCTCCCTTTTCTCCTCATTGCTTGATATTGTTACACTTACTCCAACAGTGTTACAACCTGAGCTATAGTTCTTTTGTTGAATTTGTGGGAGTTAAACTCTGCTCTCATATCCTGGACTGATTACACGTTCTCCTGATTCACCTTACTACTCTCAGTCAAAGTCGGATCAAGTGTTTGTTCGTCCGCTGCAGCCAGCTAGCTCCGATCAGCTGATTCATCTCCCCTGCATCGTGGAGTGGTGACGTCACATGCCAACTTGTCGGCTCCAGCGCTGCCGCTCTCATCTACCTTGCTCTCCGCTTCAAGCTGTAAGCTTTCTCTCCTGCTTATCGAGTCATTTGCTTCCATCCAGGTACTTACTTTTGCCTCAAGCCTTGATATTTGCTGGTACAGCTCCTCAGTATCTTGTTCCATTGTAATTCACATGTGCACTTATTATTACTAATTGTGGCTTAGAACTCACCACCTTATGTTATCTTGTTATGTTAACATTATATACTCACCGGTAGTTGTCACGGTCTTTCTGCTGTATTTTCAGTATCTACTTATATGTGACAGCCATAGAAACACCTTAACCTATACTACCACCTAAAAATTGCTAAGTTTATACTCGGGTTCTTACCCAGTTTGAACCTTGCTACAAAATATTCTCTCAGCAGTTGTGATTCATAAAAAACTTACTGTTTACTTCAACAAAGTATCTCTGACCTTACAGAATATCAAGCCAGTTTAAAACATGGATCCAGCTGAGATGACAACTCATATACAATCTCCTTCTCAAAAAGTGGATGTTTTAACTGATGGCCTCAATACTTTTAAACAAGAAAATCAGGGACTGAAAACATATATTAAAGATTTTGTTGATAGCAGAACACGTTTTCAGGAACCTCAAGTTAGTCTCCCTGATTTATTTTCAGGAGATAAAAAGCAGTTCAGAGACTTTAAAAATTCTTGTCTGTTATTATATGCACTAAAACCATACACTTATCCCACTGATAGGGTTAAAGTGATGACCACTATATCCTATTTAAGAGCAGAACCCAGAAGTTGGGCTAATTCATTTCTGGAGACAAATGATGACATACTTAATTCTTTAGATTCGTTCTTTTCTGCCCTAGGTCAGCTATGCGATGACCCTTAGAAACAACTAAACGCTGAAACAGCTATGCGGTCTTTAAAGCAGAAAAGAAGGGATGTAGAGGATTATATTGCTGACTTTAAGAGGCTAGCAAAAGACACCCAGTAGAATAACTTGTCATTAAAGAACCAGATTTGTTTAGGGTTGTCAGAATGTATTAAAGATGAGCTCTCCCGCATAAAAATACCTCATACTTTGGAAGAATTAATTAACCTTAGCATTAGTATTGACAGAAGGTTAAGAGAGAGACAACATGAGAGAGCATATCATGAGTCAACACATAAAAAACATAACCCCACACTACCCTCATATTCACATCCTAAAACACCACTGAACCTATGGAAATAGGTTTTCTCAAAGGTCCATTAACTAATCAAGAAAAATTAAGAAGACACACTCAGAACTTATGCATGTATTGTTCTTCAGATGAGCATACAGTAAAAGCCTGTCCTATCCTGCAAAGACAGAATAAGGGTAAGATTTATCAGCCTTATTATTCTCTAAATACTGTTTCCAATTCTACTGTAATTTATCCCTTTTATTGCAGTGGGATCAAGTTCGAGTGACCGCGTCAGGGATAATTGACTCTGATGCTTCAGCCTCTTATATTGATGTGTGTTTTGCCACAAAAAAAAAAAAAAAAATACCACTTATAAAAAAAAAAGGCTCTTGTACCTTTAAGGGGAATTGATGGGGAGGTTTTGCCCACTGGTCCTGTGCTATATGAAACAATACCTCTTCTTCTTTCCACACAAGACCACCATACGGAGTACATTTCATTAGATGTCATTATATCACCTGTCTTCCCTCTTATTTTAGGCTTACAATGGTTAAAATGACACAACCCTTCCTGGTCCAGCCTCACTGTGCAGTTCAATTTTGATTATTGCTCAACCACTTGTTATCCTACTCTCTTCTTACAACCTCCTCCAACTCCCACGGATATAGAGATACCTAATGATTATATAGATTTCTTAGATGTATTTAGTAAAAAAGAATCCCAAAATTTACCCCCACATCGCCAGTATGACTGCCCGATTTATTTACTCCCAGGTGCAGTCATACCGTGTGGTCACGTGTTCCCCCTGTCTAAACCAGAGTTGGAACACCTAAAATCCTACATAGAAGAAAATTTACAGAAGGGCTTCATAAGACCATCTACCTCTCCCACTGCTGCGGGTATGTTTTTTGTAAAAAATAAAGATGGCAGTTTAAGACCCATAGTGGATTACAGGCAATTAAACAAGGTTACTATTAAAAACCGGTATCCATTGACTCTTATTCCAGAGCTGATTGAGCATTTGGAAGGTGCCAGGGTGTTTACCAAGCTAGACCTACGAGGCGCTTACAATCTCGTCCGTATGAGGGCTGGAGATGAATGGCTGACGGCGTTTCGTACTCGCTATGGCTTATACGAGTACACCGTCATGCCATTCGGTCTCTGCAATGCCCCGGCAACCTTCCAGCACTTTATTAACGATATCTTCAAAGATATCCTTGACACCTACATAGTGATTTATCTTGACGATATATTGATTTATTCAAAAACACTAGAACACATAAAACATGTTAGACAAGTGTTATCTCGACTTCGCTCTCATTCTCTATATGCTAAATCCGAAAAGTGTATTTTTCAAACAAAAAATATCACTTTTCTGGGTTACCAGATCTCTGAATTTGGAATACAGATGGATGATTCTAAAATTACCGCCATTCAACATTGGCCGCAACCAACTAACAAGAAACAGGTTCAAAGCTTTTTAGGCTTTGCAAATTTCTACCGAAAATTCATAAAAAAACTTTGCAGCAATAGCTAAGCCACTCACCAATCTGACAAAATCTAACATCAAATTTCTCTGGACCACTGACTCTCAAATGGCCTTTGACCACTTAAAACAGAAGTTTACTTCAGCCCCCATCTTACGTTACCCAAACAACCAGTTCCAATACGTATTGGAGGTTGATGCCTCCGATTTCGCTATTGGAGCAATCCTTTCACAAAGAGAACACCTACAAAAACCTTTACACCCAGTCGCCTTTTATTCCAGGTGTTTGACAGATCCTGAGATGCATTACCCTGTGGGTGATAAGAAATTATTGGCTATCAAGGTTGCCTTTGAACAGTGGCGTCACCTCCTTGAGGGTGTTACATACCGACCATAGTATACACTGATCACAGGAACTTACAGTATTTAAAATGCACAAAAACCCTCACTGCCCGACATGTTCGTTGGAACTTGTATTTTTCCAGATTTGACTTTCTCATCACTTATAGACCAGCTAATAAGAATGGGAAGGCAGACGCCTTGTCACGTCTACCTAGTCATTCTGTTCTCATTTATCCACAACAATCTGTTATACCCGAGAATAAATACCTACTTTTTCTCATTGATTCCATTCCGTTCTTAAGAGAAGAACAACATAATGATTTGACTAAACCCCTTCAACAGCTACAGTTGAAACAGGACTCTTTGTACTACTTTGGGGAGAAGATATACGTGCCTCCATCTCTCAGAGATTTGTTACTACATTCAGCCCATGAATCCTTATGGACACACCAGAATCCATAAGGCTCAGGAACTCATTAAAAGATCATATTGGTGGCCTAAAATGAATATAGACATAATAAAGTACATCAACAGTTGTCCAGTTTGTGTTACCACTAAGAGATCAAAACATTCCCCTTATGGCTTGCTCATGCCTCTTCCCACGACCCTGGGCAGACTTAGCCTTAGACTATATAGTTGATCTCCCAAAATCCTGTAATAACACAACAATCTTTGTTGTGGTTGACCCTACTGCTGCTGAGACTATACATTTGCTTCTAATACATGTCTTTAGACTTCATGGACTACCACAACAAATCCTAACAGACCGTGGCTCTCAGTTCACTAGTTCTCTTTGGACAGAATTCTGCAAGATCTTCAATATTGATAAATGACTCTCAACCTCATACAACCCTCAGACTAATGGTCAGACCGAGAGGTCTAATCAGAGTATTGAACAATTTCTAAGAAGTTACTGTCATTTCAGTCAAGGCTCTTGGTCTCAATTCCTCCCCTATGCTGAATTTACGTTTAACAACACTGTTCATTCCACAACAAACCAGACTACGTTTTTTATTAATTACGGTTTCCATCCGACTTTTCAATTACTACCTCAAATTAGTTTTTCGCCACATATCAGTGATATCTCAACTTCTATTACTTCCAATTTTGCGAAAGTGAGCTCTGCTATTGAAGAAGCAAAAAACAAACAAAAACATTATTATGACTTGAGGAGGACTGCTCCACCACATTACTCACTTGGAGATCTAGTTTGGTTGTCAACCAAGAACCTGCATCTCAATAGTTCATGTTTCCCTGGTGAAACCATACCGGACTGTGCGAGATTATACTTTCAAACAACACATACCTCCCGTCACCATCGATCCCAATATTGAGTATGAGGTTCAAGCTATCCTTGATTCCAGAATGTTTCAGGGTGCCCTAGAGTACTTGATAAGTTGGAAAGGCTACACCAAGGAACACGATTCCTGGGAACCAGCTGCTAATATATCAGCCCCCAGACTCATATCCCGCTTTCATCCGCAGAATCCGGAACGTCCACATCCTTGATCCACGGAGTGGCTCATTGGCGGGAGCATCCTGTCATGTTTTTATTTGCCTGTAACTAACTTTGTTACTTTTGTTTCACATTACACTATACCTTTAATTCCCAAACCACTTCCTTTCTACGCTATTAAAGCCTCCTCCATTTTCTCCTCATTGCTTGATATTGTTACACTTATCCAACAGTGTTACAACCTGAGCTATAGTTCTTTTGTTGAATATGTGGGAGTTAAACTCTGCTCTCATATCCTGGACTGATTACACATTCTCCTGATTCACCTTACTACTCTCAAAGTCAAAGTCGGATCAAGTGTTTGTTCATCCGCTGCAGCCAGCTAGCTCCGATCAGCTGATTTATCTCCCCTGCATCGTGGAGTGGTGACGTCACACGCCAACTTGTCGGCTCCAGCGCTGCCGCTCTCATCTACCTTGCTCTCCGCTTCAAGCTGTAAGCTTTCTCTCCTGCTTATCGAGTCATTTGCTTCCATCCAGGTACTTACTTTTGCCTCAAGCCTTGATATTTGCTGGTACAGCTCCTCAGTATCTTGTTCCATTGTAATTCACATGTTCACTTATTATTACTAATTGTGGCTTAGAACTCACCACCTTATGTAATCTTGTTATGTTAACATTATATACTCACCGGTAGTTGTCACAGTCTTTCTGCTGTATTTTCAGTATCTACTTATATGTGACAGCCATAGAAACACCTTAACCTATACTACCACCTAAAAATTGCTAAGTTTATACTCGGGTTCTAACATTACTTATTTTAGTAATTCATGTTCTTACCCAGTTTGAACCTTGCTACAAAATATTCTCTCAGCAGTTGTGATTCATAAAAAACTTACTGTTTACTTCAACAAAGTATCTCTGACCTTACAGATATAAACAAACAATCAAACAGTCAATGCTTCAGTGTATCAAGGGAGAGTGTGTCAAACTTATTCTCTCTTTCGTAATGATTGCACTCACCCACTCCATGATAGTGTCCCTTTGTCGTTGCGAGCATCCACCACTGCGGAAAAGGAGAGAAATCTTGCACTCCTACTGCTCGCTACTCAAGTCACTCACGAAGAGAGGTAAAACCAAGGAGAATGCAACCCATATCCAAATCACCTCTACGGTAATCAGGGCTCTGCAGTTTGCTCAGTCCTCTGTCGGTTCCGGGTTTCCTCACTGCTGTGACGTAGGAAAAACGACTCTCCAATCCAATCCAATCTGGAGACTGGTCTGATCACATGCTGGGTAAGTGACCAATCAATGGCAATCCTTATCGTAATCTTTTAAACAAACTGAAGCATTTCATGAGAAATTGTAGCCTCCCTTGACAACTAAAGCAGTATAATACGTTAAATAGTTCTGCCCTCTCAGAAGGCCTAATTGATAATAAAGAGTTCAAACTTCTGGAAGTCAAGCAACCTAAAGTCGCAACTCTTTACTTGTTACCTAAAATAAACAATTATTTGTCTAGTCCACTGGGTAGACCCATCATCTTGGGTATTGGATCTCTGACAGAGAAAGCAAGAGATACGATGCACGTATTGAATAAAATAGATAAAATCATATTAACCCTGAATTCAATCTTGGTGACTCGTTGAGTCGCTATATACCAGTATTGATAAGCAATGGGGATGTAAGGCTGTATCTTACTTCTTACAAAAGAACGACTCTATGCCTAATGAAACCTAAGAATTCCTTGTTGATCTTTTGGAGTTTGTATTAGGGCATAACTACTTTGTTTTTGATGGTAGATTTTTTTTTTTTTTTTTAATATTTATTTTTATTATAAGCATAAGTTATCACAATTCTTTCAAACGTTACAAATATGAGGTAAACACAGCAATCACAAGAATGATATCTCACATGACATTGAAGTGACATAAATATTGCATAATTTAACCAGGTTTTCATCTCCATTCCTAACAGATCTAAAGATCAAACTATAACTGAGTGGGAGGTGAAATGAGGAGTGAATAGCAGCGTTCACAGATTAGTAGAATCGTTGTCAGTTGGTAGGTTAAGGTTTTGGCGTTTTTCCCGCCTTTTGTTCTGCTTTCTTTAAAAGCGGAATTGCGCTAGTAGCTAGTTGTCATGTGGGTATTGCCTGTATAAACAGTAGAGCGGATGCTAGGGCCAACAAGGGCCACCGCTCCAAAGAAGTGAAATCAAACTGCAGTCATCTTTGCGGTATCGTGGGCTAAAGTACCCCCTATGAGGGGGGAGAGGATAGTATGTAAGGGGAGGGGGGAGGGGGGGGAGGGGCTCATTGAGTGAAGGGGGGGGGGGGGTGAAGGAGGGTGGGGGGGAGGGTGGACAGACCGTCCCGGACCCGTATCAAGGGCCTGTGACACTAAGGGGCAGGGAATCCTAAGATTTAGTTCTGAGACTCTGCAGGTAGGCTTCCCAGGGTTCCCAAACAAGACAGAAAGCTTCCGACTTGCGCCGGACTCTGTAGACAAAGTCTTCCATGGACTTGACATAATTCAGGTATTCCAAGACACTCTGCCATTTTGGGGGGTGCACTTTTTTCCAGTTCCTGGCAATTGCCATTTTAACTGAGGTGAGTATGTATATAAGAAGGGTTCTCTGGTGCGGAGGCACTTTCTCCAAACCCAAGTGTAGAAGAGCCATTCCGGGATCCTTTATCTCTGGAAGACCCATCAAACAACAGATCTTACTGGTCTTATCCCAGAGTGACTTTAGGTTAGGACAAGTCCACCAGGTGTGTAGTGGGGTGCCAATGCCACCACAGTTCCTCCAACAGGAGGGGGGGTGATTAGGGTAGAGGGTTTGCAGTCTGGTCGGGACCAGATGCCACCTAGTGAGCATTTTAAAGTAGAGTTCGTACATCGTGGTGCAGTGTAAGGCAGCCTTGGTTTTAGCAATAGCCAATGTCCATTTCTTAGGTGAGTATACCGTCTGCAGCTCTGCCTCCCAGGAGAGCATATGTCTCGTCTTAGGAATTGCGGGGGGAACCAGTAGGCATCGATAGTGTGCCGTGAGGGGTTTATAGGTCTGAAGGCCCGTTTTCCATCGAGCTTCCCAAGCTGTAAGAGGCCGTGGGGCATCACTCAGGAACCCCCAGGCTTTTAGTAGAGATCTTAGTCTTAGAAGTTCAAATGTCAATTGCCGCGGGACCTCAAAGTTTGCCACCATCTCTTCTTGCGTTAGAAGCCGATCTGCTACATAAAAATCACCTACTGTCAAAATTCCGACCTGCCGCCACAAGTTCAGTCTCATATTGGGAAGGGTCTGAAGTATGGGGAGTACAGGTTGGATAGGAGAAGGATGGGGGGCGATCTGAGTGTGGTGTCGTAATTTATACCATAGCATTTGGCATCCTCTAACAATTGAGTTAGAGATGGTGTGAACGGTGGCAAGATGCGGAGGAAACCACAACAAATCAGACAGATCTATATAGGCAGGCAATGAAGCCTGTTCCAGGTCCCTCCATCTCGTGGGGGGGAGGTCTCGTCCCCAAGCAGAGACATGAGAGATCATAGCCGCCTCATAGTACATCTTCACACTTGGCAATCCCATCCCTCCCTGATCTAGGGGGGACTGTAAGATTGAGGCCGCTACTCTGGGTTTCTTGTTGTTCCAGACATATCTATTAAATAGGGTCTGAAAATTTTTCAGAAGTTTATCTGGGACTGGGAGGGGAATAAATCGCATAATGTATGTTAGCTTGGGTAGTAGCATCATTTTCAGGGCTGCAATTCTACCCATCCAGGAGAGTTCGTCATATTTCTTTGCTCTCAGGTGCTTGTCAACTGTCTTCAATAAGGTGTGGTAGTTCTCATGAAGGACCGTCTCCTTATCGTAAGACAAGAAGACACCTAGGTGCCGGATACCTTTGGTGGACTATTTGAAGGAGTATTGCTGTCTCAAAGTTCTCTGTTCTAGGTGGTCCAGATGAATCGGGAACGCCTCCGTCTTGGCTACATTTATTTTGTAGTTAGAGAGTACACCGAATCTTTCAATAAGTGCCATCAGCGGTGGGAGCGATAAGGTCGTCTCTGCAATGAAAAGTGTAAGATCATCCGCGAATAATGCCACTTTTTGAACTGAATCATGCAGCAACAGACCCTGAATTTGGGTGTCCTGCCTGATGGCTTCCGCTAATGGCTCCATGACCATCGCAAAAAGGAGCGGCGACAGGGGGCATCCCTGCCTCGTTCCATTTCGTATGTGTATCTTAGGGGAGCAAAAGCCCAACCCCTTGACCACAGCTGTGGGAAGGGTATATAGGGCCTCAACTGCCCCACAGAACGAGAGCGGGATCCCAAACGTTCTCAGAGTCTCAAACATATATTCCCATCTCACCCTGTCGAAGGCCTTTTCGGCATCTAACGACAGGGTGAGAAGGGGCAAGCCCATGTCATGCGATTCAGCGAAGATGTTCAGCAGTCTACGGGTATTGTCAGAGCCCTGTCTGCCTTGGACAAATCCGACTTGGTCTAGATGGATTATAGAGGGGAGGTGTTTCCCTAGTCTCGTCGCGAGAACTTTAGAGTATATCTTGATGTCCACATTGATAAGGGAAATAGGTCTATAGCTCCTGCATTCCCTGAGGTCCTTCCCTTCTTTAGGGATGGTCATAATAGTAGCCTCCAAGAATTCCCCTAACATCTTTCCTCCTTTAGCCACATCATTAAACAGTCGGAGCAGAAGAGGAGAGAGAAGAGACACAAAGGTTCTGTAGAAGAGGGTGGAGAAGCCGTCCGGACCAGGGGCCTTATGAGGTTTAAGGGACAGGACGGCAGCCTTCACTTCCTCTAAGGTGAATGGTCTATCAAGGTCTGCAACAGACTCCTCACTCAGCTGTGGTAGTCGAAACTTGGTTAAAAATTGCCCCAACTCTCCACCGCTCACCGGTGGGTCATTAGCACCGCTGTCTAGGTCATAAAGGGCAGCGTAATAGTCTGAGAAGGCTTGACCAATCTCCCTAGGAGAGCAGACCATGCCCCGGGCTGAATTGATGGCCGGGATCCTACTGGCAACCGCCCTGTTACGAAGTTTGCGAGCTAAGAGCCTATCGGCTTTGTTCCCTTTGCTGTAATATATTTGTTTTAATTTGAATAGGTTGGCTTGCACTTTTAAAAGCTCTCGTTTATTGATCTCAGCCCTTATTACACCCACCTGGGTGGCAAGAGCGGGGTCCGGGGCTTTTTTGTTGGCCATCTCCAGGACTCTTAGTTCGGTATACAGTTTTGATAAGGGAATCTTATGGGCCTCCTTCCATTGGGCCTTTTTCTTTATGAAATGGCCTCTCAGATACGCTTTAAGGGTGGCCCAGACTATTTCAAGACTCGTATCCCCAGTGTCATTGTGTGCTAAGAAATCTAGAATGATTTCATTTAGGAGTGGAATCTCTGTTTCCGCGAGACACTGGTCTGGGAGTTTCCAGGACGGCCTACAGTCAGGGGACTGTAAGGCCAAGAGTTGGGCACTAACCATATCATGGTCTGACCACGGACAGGGCCTGATCTTTGATACAGCAAAGTTGTCAAGTGTCCATGAGTCGCAAAGCAGATAATCCAACCGAGAATATTAATTGTGGGGCACCGAGTGGTGTGTGTAGTCTAGTTCAGTCGGAGCTAGGCATCTCCAGACATCAAACAGTCCAAATTGATACATGAGCCGTCGGAAGGCCATTGACAGAGAAATTAGGTTACGGTCTGTTGGGTGGTTTGTGTTTTTTTTCTTGTCTAGTACTGGGTTCCAGACCAGATTCAAATCGCCCCCCATCAAGAGATGTCCTCTCCTGATTGAGTCTAGCTTGTGCAAGAATTTTCGGAGAAAGGGGATCTGTCCCGTATTCGGGGCATAAATGGATGCCAACTTGTAGAGGGCTCCATTCAGGAAACAGACCAGGATAAGGAACCTACCCTCGGGGTCTCGTTCTATGTGGTCAATCGTACAAGTAACATCACGGTGGATCAATATGGCAACTCCTCTCTTTTTTTCCGTATAGGAGGCAGTTTCACAGATCGGATATAAAGGGGAACTCCTGGGCTGCTTAGAGCCCCTTTCCCAGTGGGTCTCCTGCAAAAACATTAAATGTATTTTGTGGGCGAATAGGTAATTAAACAGGAGACTCCTTTTGGTAGGTGAGTTAAGTCCCTGGACGTTCAGGGTGGCAGCCAAAACGGGAGCCATTGTATGAGCGGGCGCCACCTGCGTAACCAATGAGGACAAGTAGTAAGAAGTGAATACAGCGCCAACAAGAGGCCAAGGGATAAATATACTCACAGAGAGATAAAAGAAGATTATTTAATGAACCATGTTAAAAAGCATCAGTAATAAAAGACTATATATAAAAAATGTAAAAAGCACATATAAATAAAATTACAAATACAGGAATATCTTACAGAAGCGGCTCAAAGGGCCAAAGCTGATAATTACAATAAAAACAGAGGTAATAACAGGTGATCAGTGTGAGTGGTACACCAGAATAAGAGTGTATACTAATAAAACAGAATTAGCCTAAGTACAACTGTAGCAAGTGCATCAAGCAAAAAACTAATAAACAATAATACAAACAATAGTGTTCAAAATTAGTGTTACAAAAATAGTGTTCCAAAAAATAGAAAAATGCACTGCAGTGCAAAAAAAGGGGTGTAGCAAAATAATTGAGTGAGTGCAAATGGATATAAAAATGCTAGCTACTTAATCCAGTGAGGTTAAGATATAATTAAATAAAATACACAATATGCAATAACATAAAAAATAAAATACACAATATGCAATAACATAAAAAATAAAATATAAAATATAATCCAAAAAAGTGTTCAAAAAGTTGATCAACAAATGTTAGTGAAGAACAAAAATAAGTCAATCAAAACAAAAAAAATGGAAAAAATGGGTGATGAAAAGCAAGGTGAAAGTGAGGAAATTGATTCCTTCCAATGTTAGTTACTTTAACAGATCCAAATTCCTGAGTGTGGTTGCTGAAGTAGCTGATTGGATCCTAGCACCTGTCAGCTGCTTCAGCAACCACACTCAGGAATTTGGATCTGTTAAAGTAACTAACATTGGAAGGAATCAATTTCCTCACTTTCACCTTGCTTTTCATCACCCATTTTTTCCATTTTTTTTGTTTTGATTGACTTATTTTTGTTCTTCACTAACATTTGTTGATCAACTTTTTGAACACTTTTTTGGATTATATTTTATATTTTATTTTTTATGTTATTGCATATTGTGTATTTTATTTTTTATGTTATTGCATATTGTGTATTTTATTTAATTATATCTTAACCTCACTGGATTAAGTAGCTAGCATTTTTATATCCATTTGCACTCACTCAATTATTTTGCTACCCCCCTTTTTTTGCACTGCAGTGCATTTTTCTATTTTTTGGAACACTATTTTTGTAACACTAATTTTGAACACTATTGTTTGTATTATTGTTTATTAGTTTTTTGCTTGATGCACTTGCTACAGTTGTACTTAGGCTAATTCTGTTTTATTAGTATACACTCTTATTCTGGTGTACCACTCACACTGATCACCTGTTATTACCTCTGTTTTTATTGTAATTATCAGCTTTGGCCCTTTGAGCCGCTTCTGTAAGATATTCCTGTATTTGTAATTTTATTTATATGTGCTTTTTACATTTTTTATATATAGTCTTTTATTACTGATGCTTTTTAACATGGTTCATTAAATAATCTTCTTTTATCTCTCTGTGAGTATATTTATCCCTTGGCCTCTTGTTGGCGCTGTATTCACTTCTTACTACTTGTGCATATTTTTTGGAGGTTGGTTAGGATCTCTGTTTGGATACAGCTTGGGGATTACCTTAGCGCTTGTACACACACCCTTTTTCACTATTGACTTGCTTTGTAACCAATGAGGACCTCAGTTGCGGGTACGGGGGAAGGTTTTAATGCGGGTAGAGCAGATAAGTGGGGACAAGGGGATGTGGGTGGGAAAAGGAGGGAGGCGGGGGTTGGGGCACTTCAGGCCACGAACAGGACGTCTTGAGGTTCAAACGCTACTAGCGTATGTTGATGTGTATATAAACACTATCACAATGAGTGATCTCGCAACTAACAGTTGGAGAGCACAACTATAGGTGTGTGGGGGGGGAGAGGCCAGCAAAGATAGCCGAGCCCCAGTCGGTCAGTTTAAAACGTGCAAGAATAGGGAGAGCGAGAGAGAGGGAAAGAGAGAGACAAAAAAAGCTCCTCTCCCCCCTCGCTCACGCCCCCAGTCACTATTGCAATTTTCTCGCTGTAAGCGAGGGTCTTATATTATGTTACTGTAATAGGTGCATATCGCTATCTCTGGTATAAGGCTAAGAGAAAAATTGAGGTACGGGAAGTCTAATCTCAGTTCTGTAAGAATGAAGATTGGAGGAGAGAGTGGAATGGAAGACTCGTGTGTTAGGCTGTATTTATGGTTCTCCGTCTATAATGTCTCCTCAAGAGAGGTTGTGTGCATACAGGGTACCCTTGTAGGAGAAGGTGTTTCAGGCCCCAAATTTCTGCTATTATGAACAGAGGAGTTAGAGTAAAGAGCTTAATGCAAGAGAGGAAAGGCAACAATAAACAACATCAACATCTTTGTAAACAGTCGATATATGATGGCCATCGTCAGTTCGCAGGGGCTAAGCTTGGGAGGGGTGTCGATCTTGTACCGTAGAGCTAGTTTCACATGTAAGTCTGACGATCCCCAAGTTGAGAACTAATCTAATTCCTGGGGGATCAGGTACCAGTGGGGGGGACTGTTAGTATAAATGGTATGAGATCTACACAGTCGATGGGGCATATATTGAGGATGCTTATGAATAGCTATAAATGGTGTACTTAACCTTAGAGATATTGGTCATAGATGGGGATTAGAAAGTGTGCAACTCCTGACGATAGCCATCTAACCCCTGAGAGGTATATACATAAATATCAGTTAGAACAGCATCAACGTGGGGACCTAGTGGTCGCCAGGTTGAAGACTCTGGGCAGATATTGGTTTTTGTACTTCTGATATAACTTGAGGTACATACATAACTAACAGTAAAAACAAGAACAGAGTAAACATTAACAACATAGGTACAAATAACATCACATAATGATGACCATCAAACCAAAAGGGCCAATTTAGGGATTAAATAGGTCTGGGGACTCAGGCTGCTATTGAACGGGAGGTGAGTACCATATGAGTGTTCCCCTGACCCAACTCCTGCCTTTCCTATTAAGAAGAAAGACGGCTACCTCAGCAATTATGGTTTAGAGGGGCAAGGGTCTTCAAACAGGTGTACTCTTTTTTAATTCTAGGAGGTATGCTACCCAGGGCGGGGGTGCAAAGTTATTTACTGTACATGTTACAGCTTAGTTATTCCTCTGAACTAAAGATTAAGGCAAGCGCAACTCTGGACAGTGCGCATCTAAGCATTGGGGTAAAAATGGGGTGGGGGTTCACTCCCTTGCACAGCACTAACTAATCTAGAGGGGGTGGGCAGTCTAGAGTGGGAGTGTAGAGCTGTTGTTAATGTGCTCTACTACCGTGGGATATCTCTTCAATGTGGTTAGGGCATGTGCCTCACTAAGCAGTGGTCATCTGAGTAAAGTGCTAGAACATAGTAAGTCCCCGGGTACACATAACTTGACTGACCTTAATAAAATAGTTAAGTACAATTTACGAATAATTACAGGCACAAGGAGGTAGAGTAAGAGAGGGAAGGAGAAGGAAGGAAGAGGAGAAGAGCAGTGTAGAAAAGAAGGAGAAAAGAGAAACAAGAAGGGAGAAGAGGGGAGACGAGGAGGAGAGATAACCAGAGAACATTAATGTAAAAAGAGAGGACATCCATTATGTCTTAGCAGTCTCACCAATCTTCGTGTACCCTCGGTACACACGAGTCAGTCTCTGTAGTAGTAAAGAGTCTCACAATCGTAAGTCCCCAATTGGGGAGATAATCATATGCACATCAGAGCAGTGACCAGGATGGAGTATCTCACGAGGGAGCGTCTCTAGTCTTAGATATTGAGGTATTTCTCTGGTCACTGCTGGGTCTCTGTGGAAGGGAGCCCCACTCAGGGGCTGATGCTCTCAGGCCTCTACCAGGTACAACTGCTTGGGGTGGTATCAGAGGGTCTTGTGGCAGTAAGCTCCATCTTTGAAGTAATTCCCTTGCCTGTTGAGGTGAGGATGCTGCATATTGCTGTCCATCTTTATTGATGTAGAGCTTAACAGGGAAACCCCATCTGTATTTAATGCCCTTGTCTCTCAAGATTTTAGTGTAGGGTTGGTAATGTCTTCTGATCTGGAGAGTGTGGGGAGAGAGATCTTGGAATACCTGAATGTCAGCATACTGCTCCGGGAGTGACTTGTCCCCCGCCAGGGCTCTCAGAAGTTTCTCTCGAAACGTGTAATAATGCAGGCGGGCGACAACATCTCTTGGTTTATCGCCCTCGGCCGTCCTCGGCCTCAAGGCTCTATGGGCTCTATCAAGTAGCATCTCTTTCTCAATCTCCGGACCAAGGACTGCAACAAAAAAGTCGTGGAGGAATTTTTCAAGCTCCTGTGGGGGGACAGATTCTGGGATACCTTTCACCCTGATATTGTTGCGGCGAGTCCTATCCTCAAGATCTGCAAGTTTGAGTTTGAGGTCAGTGATCTGCTCTGCCAGACTCTGCGAGTAATCTAAGAGATTGCCGTGGTCTACCCTGAGATCTTCCTGCTTGCGTTCCAACGCATCTGTTCTTTCTCCTATAAGGGCTATGTCTCTTTTCAGATCAGCATGTCCCTTATCAAACTTCTTGGAGAGGGAGTCGTGGTGCGAGGCCAGGAGCGACCTGATAGAGTCCATTAAGTTGTTATCGGTGTCAGCATCTTGGTGTTGTAAACGGCCTGTGGCCTGGGATAGAGTTGTTCTGATGCGAGCATCATTAAGACTGCTTGTGTCTGAGGCATCCTCTTCCGAGCCAGATTGTTGCCTGGATGTGTGTTGGCTGAAGTGGTCTGCCACTGTTCTCTTTGGGGTTTTGTGAGAATTTTGTTTTCTTTTAAAGGATTTTGGCATCTTGTACTTTTGCAATTGTAGTGGCATGAGATATAGAAGGCAAATAGTGGAAGAAGGAAAAGACTGTTTTGCACTATAAAGAAATCTGCTGCAGGGCCGACTGGGGCTAAGGCATCAGTGCAGGAGGCTAGCACATTGTTTATACAGTTCCTGGTATCACATATAAATTGAGGCTAAGCTGGTTGAGAGCTGTGCTGTAAGGCCTGGGAGCTGAAATGGTTTTCACTGGAATGTATATTCTGGTCTAGTCTCTCCCCTGGGGGCTTGTCCCCTTAGGACGATGTGGGAGAAGGTATAGGGGTATGACCCGCAGGCAATCAGGGCCGGCGGGAAAGGGAGGGGAGAGACCTGTAGAGTCACAGTTACAGTTTGATTAGGGGCAATATGCAGGATAACTTCATGCAAGTTATTAGTTGTGGTGATAGATGTGTACTGGCCCACAGGAAAGATGGCAATAAGTGGCTGCCCTGGCAAGATATCAGCGGTTGGGTAGATCTAAGGGTGGTAAATCAGATGTGCACTGAGCTCAAAATTTAGTGCTTATGGCTTACTGTGTAAGCTTGAAGTGCTTAAGGCAGCAGCTCCACTTGTACTCCGTGCAGGGTGTGACCTGCCAGTTAGTGACCTTAATTATATGCCCCACCGGAGTTTAGCAGCTGCGGGGCCAGCACCTAAAAAATAGCTTATTACCTTCTGGGGCTTGGTCTGATCCGCCCAAAGGGATAACTCTTCACCACAGCACCGGCCCTAGTGGTAGGCCGCGGTCAAGATGGCGGACGAAAAGCAGTCCTCCACCGGTAATGTGTAAGTGTATCGCTGAGTGCCGGGGGCGCCCTCCGGTTGATAGGCGCAACCCCAGTCAGGAGGGTGAGACACTCACCGAGGATGGCAGGCCCCTGCAACGATGAGGTAGGTCTCTGGGAGCGGCTGTATACCGCGAGCGTCTGGGGGGTGGAAGTCCCAAGGGGTCACAAGGAGACCGGAGCACACTTGGTAAGTAAGGCCTCTTCCTTTAGTGCCAGGGGTGATAGGAACGGCTCCAGAGCGGAGCCCCGACCCTCCGGATGTCCGTGTCCCCAGTTTAGTCAGCAGCAGGATAGGGTAGGCGGCACTGAAAGTTTGAGCCCAAACAGGTAACGCCACAGGGTAATAGGTACAGACCTGGTTGGGATCCTGGTGTACAGATTCAGTCTAGGTGAGTCTCGTTAGGAGGGGTCCTCCGCAAGTATCCGCTGTGGGTCTGTGGCTATAACGGTGACGCTGCTTCACTTAACCTCAAAGATGGCCGCCGTTCGCGCCAAGTAAATTTTTATGCAGAAGGCTGGCGGACCTCCAAACTTCGGCTGATCTCAGCTGCCTGTCCGCCTCTCGATAAGCCCCACTAGCTGCTTCTCCTGTAGTTACGGCTCCTTACCCCCTTTGAGGAAAGGCAGTGTTTTACGGGTCCTTAGATTTCAGCCAGCAGTCTTGTTAACGAGACGTCCTGCAGCTCTTGTAGTCTCTCAGCCCCAAGACTCCTCAAAAGGCGAGAAAAGCTTCCCAAACTTAGCGATATTGTTGGGGCATGTCTTAGTAGAGTGTAAACGTCGATTTGGAGTTGGTGGAAGCTCAATAAATATCTTAATTTGTTAATAAAACAGAGCTAATGTACAGAGCTCCACTCACACACGTCTGACCTGAATGGCGGCTAACTCCGCCCCCTTGATGGTAGATTTTATCTTCAAATGTGCAGAACAGCGATGGGGACATCTTGCGCCCCAACTTCTGCAAATATATACCTGGGCTGGTGGGAAGAAACTGTAGTGTATTACGACACAATATCACAGTATACTAGACACATTAACCACTGGTCCAGGAATATAGATGATATATTTTTTGTTTGGGATGGCCCCAGAGAACTCTTACATAAATTTGTCATGCTGCTGAATACTAATCCATTTGGTTTGTATCTTACCATGGTAACTGATGAAACAAAAATAGAATTCCTTGACTTGACAATCAAAAGAGTAATAATCATCTGGAATCAGACACATACAGAAAACCTACGGCCACTGATAAAATTCTGTGTGCTAATAGTTATCATCATCCCAATACCATTAAGAGTCTACCCATAGGTGAATACCTAAGGATACGTAATAATAGTTCCACTTTGGAATCATTTCAAAAGGCAGCATTTGACCTCAGAAAAAGGCTTCTCTAGAGGGGTTGTTCTAGAAAATATCTAGAAAGAGCATATAACAAGGCTCTGAATAGAAACAGTCAGGAGATATTAACACCTATATGTGTCCAAATACCAACCCCCTCAGATTTATATCCACGTTTATAAACCAGAGCAACCATATTTCCAACATAGTGTAAAAACACTGGCATGTCCTACAAGCAGATGAACAATTACAGTCAATCATTCCTGAAAAACCACTCTTTACCTAGAGAAGAGCCAATAACCTTAGTGATTTCTTAACTACCAGTCATTTTGACAGGAACGCAAAGAAACCACCTCTATACAGAGGATCCATCGCATTTGGCAATTGCAAAGTATGCAAACACATGGTTAAGAAAAAAAAAACATTGTTGACAGGTTTCAAAATAAATGGACTAACAATAGTCACATGCCGTGCAAAAGCACCAATGTAATTTACTGTGTATCATGTAATTGTAATTTATTTTATGTAGGTATGACTGCTAGATGTCTGGGGAGGAGAATGACTGAACATCTAAGCAACATCAGGACAGCAGGCAAAGATGTAGAAAAGGGCAAAAAAATAACCAGTGTTGCTAGACATTTTTTACAATACCATGATGGCAACACTAATGCCCTTAAATGTTTGGGTTGGAAACTTTGAGACCTGGAATTAGAGGGGGAGACACTGAACAGGCGTTGTTAAAAAAAAAGAAGCCAGATGGAGTTTTAAATTGAATACAGTCGTGCCTCATGGCATGAATAAAAACAATAACTTTTGGGTTTTCTTATGAAACATGTGAGGTTGACTAGTTAATCCATGTACACATTTACTATAGTCTTTTTCAATGGCTATCATATTTAATCTGTTAAAAGGGTTAACTCACAGCCAATATAGACAGTTTGGATGCTTTATCCTCTCTTTAGTAACATTAGGTATAACACAAAGAGGTATATAAATATTTTCCTAATGACATAGAATTGTGAATACTATGAAATGCATGCCACAGTGGTAATAAATGTAGATATTACTAATTTACACCTGTAAGATTAGGTTATAAGCACCTATTATAAGATCTGTATTGGTGCACACAATGTCTGCAAGAAAACAATATTTAGATGTGCACCCAGAGTGGGTGAAAAGGTTACGGGTCTATTTGTGAAATTCATTGTGGCACATAAAATAGAGGGTTAATAGAAATTAAGTATATATACTAGATCCCTCAATAATGATGTGCTCCAGCATCACAAGTATATACACATAGACCCTTTTTCACCTTAACCTTCACTGTGTTACAGTACTTATAACATTGTCCTGTTGGTATTAAAGTGTCCGTATTTAAATACACTATGGCAATAATCCGTAATTTAATGTAATCAAACAGTGAAGTTTAATTCTCCTGGAGTGCACGTCTAACTCCTGTTATTGTATTTTACTCGTAATAATACTCTTTTTTAAATTGACCAATCACTGTCATATATAATACACGTAATCCCTATTAAGCAGTATGAAGAATACTGCAACCAATCACACTGAGTCAGCATGAAGGCGTGTTCCACCTAGCAAGTTTGAGTGGCTATAGAGGACCATCGTGCAGTCCAATCACTCTGCACTTAGGTCTAATGACACGCTAGTAGAGAACAAGAGTTATAATTGGCCAATTTAAGGGCGTGTATAGAAAACAAATTTTCATTGGCTAAATATCAGCATAGATGAATTTAAAAAGAGGCGAGTCTTGGGCATTCGGCTTGTCAAAAAAATCTCTTCATTCACATTGAAAAAGGCCGAGCTGTAATGGCCGAAACGCATTTGTGCTATACTATTGAGAATCATTTCTTTATATTTGATTTTTATCCCAGAACCCTGTGTCTAGCTACCCCTGGCACCTGAAGCCGAAGATTCCAGCTATCGGCCAGGAATACGAAGGGGTAGCCCACAGCAGTTCTGGTTTTAGTTGAGTGTAATTTTATACAGTTGGTGGTAGCCAGTGGTGACATGAATTTTACCTTCATCACTTTTTAACTGCAATGAATAAAGTTTAGTTTTAAACAACAATTACCATATTATATAGCTGAGTTAATACAGCATATCTACATTAAAATATTAGGAAAGAGTGCTCAACAATCCCTTCTTATCCCTATTCCTCTTCCCTTTCCTGTAATTATTTACAATACAATATTAGACACGGACAAAAATAAACAAATACAGGGGAAATTGAGGGCCCTGTTCCCATGGAAATTTATAATCTAGATTACAGAAATGCAGGGGTGCCAATATTTTTGGCCATGGCTGTATTTATATATATATATATATATATATATATATATATATATATATATATATATATATATATATATATATACTGTGTGTATGTATGTATATATATATATATATACCGTATACATGATTATATTATTTATATACAATTTTACCAGGAAGGATACATTGAGATTTCTCTTGTTTTCAAGTATGTCCTGGGTCCACAAAACATTGCAATTGATACAATAGGGTACAATAAAATACAAAAACAATATTAATACATAATATTTGCAAAATTTAACATAGAACAGGTAGGAAATATATAGTCAAACATAACAGGTGCATTCTGTTTTGAGATATGTAGAGAGGGATCACATAAAGGATTTTAGGCTTGGGGAAGGTTTGAAAGTGTGCGGGAGGTCATTCCATACTTGTGGTATTCTGTAGGAAAAGGAGGATCGAGCTGCTTTCTTTTTGTATTGAGGCAAACTAAATAATGTGCTGGTACTGGATTGGAGGTTATAGGACATGGGAACAGCCAGGGAGAGCATTCTGCTCAGTTATCCCTTAGTGACATAGGGTGAAACACGTGTAGCGGTTGTTATTCGGCTGGAGCCGACTTCCACGCTGTTTGGAATTACAGCGTTTTGAATATCCTCTACCCAGAAGCAAAATTCGGCATTCTCCCTATGCGTACCTAAGATGTTGACAGACAAGACCAGATAGCGGTGAGCAGTGCTTATGAGTGACACGGGGTGAAGGTACTACGGTATCCAGAATGCAGGTAACACTGGGAAACGCATGTGTGTTTTTTACCTGTCTGACACTGAGAAGGTCTCTATATGAGAAGTGTCAGTGTGAATTCCCTGCTGAACTGTTCATTTTATGTCCCATTGGCATTTGTTCAGCTTACTTTGTTGTTGGAGTGAGTGGCTGGGACAGAATACAGGGCTGCTTGGCAACATTGATGCCCCTATAAGTGTCTATAAACCCGCTTGAATTGAATTCACTCTGTTGCATAGGGAGCAAAACAGGAGGATCCAGTCTGTTGGGGTATTTGAATTTCCAACTGATGTCTTTTTCAAAGAACTTTTACTTTGTAACTGTTTTCTAATTAGTAAAATCACAGATGATTTTTTTGATTATTGGGGATCCATAATTGCTTGTTTGGGTAACGAATGCAGTGCATATGCTATTTGCCTTAGACCATTTATTATGTGGTTTTGTTTATTTATTTAGTTTTTCTTTTTTGCATATTGGTTGACATTATAATAAATTAGTGTGTTATATATCTCACATCTGTGAGTGAGTGTTTTTTGAGACTCTGGCATCTCTTATCTACACATTTATTTAGGCTTAATATGGGGTTGCTGGATAAGGTTTACTATTTGTGCTCTTTTTCTTTTATTCATTATTTTCTAAATCTCCGTGTACCTGGGTACCCATGTTGGCATTTGAGTACGGGGATCCTGTACCGTAGCCATTATTTCTATTGTTAGCTGGTACAAACTTTGTGAAAAAAATAATAATAAATAAATAAATATATATATATATATATATATATATATATATATATATATATATATATATATATATATATATATATATAGTATACATGATTATATTATTTACCAGGAAGGATACATTGAGATTTCTCTTGTTTTCAAGTATGTCCTGGGTCCACAAAACATTGCATTGATACAATAGGGTACAATAAAATACAAAAACAATATTAATATGTAATATTTGCAAAATTTAACATAGAACAGGTAGGAAATATATAGTCAACCATGACAGGTGCATTCTGTTTTGAGATATGTAGAGAGGGATCTCTTAAAGGATTTTAGGCTTGGGGAAGGTTTGCAAGCGTGCGGGAGGTCGTTCCATACTTGTGGTATTCTGTAGGAAAAGGAGGATCAAGCTGCTTTCTTTTTGTATTGAGGCAAGCTAAATAATGTGCTGTTATTGGATTGGAGGTTATAGGAGGTGGGAATAACCGGTGAGAGCATTCTGCTCAGGTAGGATGGGAGCTTCCCAGAAAAGATCTTAAACACAAGGCTGGAAAGATGGAGGGTGCATCTGGATTCCAGTGACAGACAGTTTAGTTCTTTTAGCATGTCACAATGGTGGGTCCTGTAGATACATTGTAGCACAAAGCGGCAGAATGAGTTATACAATGTATTTAGTTTATTAAGGTGAGTTTGTTTTGCAGGTGCATATACTACATCCCCATAATCAATGAGTGGCATCAGCATTTGCTTTACAATTTTTCCTTTACTGTAGAGCTAAGGTGGGATTTGTTTCTGTACAGGGCACCTAGTTTTGGATAGAGTTTAGATGCAAGTTTTCTATGTGGAGGCCAAAAGATAGATTGGGGTCTAACAACATACCCAAGTATTTGAAAGAGTGGACTGCGATCAATGTGCAAATGATTTGTTTTTGATGCGTAGATGGAAATTTTGTAGTTTGTGTAATTTAGGCACTGTTCCACAGATCATTGGGACAGTTTTGTCAGTGATTAGGAAGAGTTTGTTTTTTGAGATCCACTTTTGTACCTCTGTGAACTGGTCTTGGAGCTGGGGCAGATCAGATTTGCTTGCATAGATTACCGTGTCGTCTGCGTTTATGTGTACAGTTGAGGATTTGCAGACATTTGGCAGATCATTTATAAATAATATGAATAGTAGGGGGCCGAGAATGGAACCTTGGAGAACACCACACGTGACTGGGAGAGGGAGGGAGTCACTGTCCGAAATGGAGACATATTGTGATCGATCCGATACATATGATCAAAACCAGTTTAGCAGACAATCACCAATACATGAGTTTTTTAGGTTGAGCAATAGTATGTTGTGTTCTACTGTGTCAAAGGCCTTTGCAAAATCAAGGAAAATTGCTCCAGTTAGGTCTCCTTGTTCCATGCCAGTTTGGATGTCATTGCAAACTTTTAGGAGGGCAGTTGTAGTGGAGTGATTTGGCGAAAATCTGATTGATCAGGGGTCAGATAGTTAGAATTTTGGTAATACTCAAATAGTTGCGTATGGACGTATTTTTCTAAGATTTTTGACAATACTGGGAGCAATGATATTGGGTGATAGTTAGAAACCAAGGTTATCTCACCACTTGTGTGGATAGGCACTACTCTTGCAGTCTTCCAAAGTTTAAATATATGTATCCAGACACCAAGGATTTGTTTATTAGGGTTGTGACAGATTAAGCAATTGCCAGTGCACTGAGCTTCAACGGCATTGCTAGGATTTGATTAGGTCCAGACTGGTTTTCCATTTTTAGATTAATAAGGTGTTTCTTAATGACATTGATGGGTATGCAGGGTTTGGTTGTCCACTTTGACAGTGGAGGGTTAGGAGTGGATTGGGGGAGTGTGTAAGTTATTTATGACTTTTCAAAAATTTTCTAGGGTTTGATATGTTATTGTTCATATTTTCACAGAAATATTGGGCCTTGGCCAATTTTGTTTGTTTAGTGCATATATTTCACCATTGTCTATATACAGAGTGATCGTTCATAAATCCAGTTTGCTTGAACTTTGACCACAATGAATCCCGAAACTGGTACATTTGAATGAGGTCAGCTGTGATCCAATTCATATGTGCTCCTTGTACTCTCACCTTACGCAGCTGGGGGATGCAAATTCCAAACTTTTAGGAGTTCGGACTGAAAGAATTAAACTGCAGAGTCTATATCTGGGATTAGGTTTAATCTGTGCCAGTGGAGGTTCCTGATGTAATTTAGAAATGATTGAAGATTACATTTTTTGAAGGACCTGGTGATTTTAACCTTGTGAGAGGATTTAGTAGCCTTTATTTTGCACACAGAGTACACTAAGCAGTGGTCACTGAAACTATTAGGGAGAACATCTGCCTCCTGGATTCGGTCAGGAGAAGTGGAGAGAATCCAATTGAGCAGGGTGTGGTTATGGCTTTTAATGTTTATGCGGGTTGGGGAGAAGATTAATTGTTTTAGCTGCAAAGTCTTAAACAGCAAGCAAGAACTATTATTTTTAGGATTCAGCCAATCAATATTAAAATCTCCAAAGACCAAAATTTCACTTTTTGGGTTTTGAGCTATGGTTTCACTAAGGAGATGGGCTATGTCAGAAAGGGAATGCACAGGGGAGCTAGGTGGGCGGTAATTTCCTGCAACAAAGATTGATTTACTGCATGGGATCTCAATTGTGCCATAAAGGAAATCAAAGGTGGCAGGAGAGCTACATTTTTGGAAGGGGGTGTATTTTATGGAATTGTCAACATAAATTACAATGCCGCCTCCTCTTTTTGCTCTGTCATTTCTATGGTATGAATACCCATGTATTGCAATGGCAGATTCAGGTATTTTTGCGGTTAGCCACAATTCAGAAATCACAATGGTTTTGGGCTTGTGATGTGAACACCATGCTTGCAGTGCATCGATTTTTGGTAGTAAGCTGCAGATATTACAGTGCACAAAGGAGAGGCCTTTTTTAACTGGAAGGCTAGGAATGGAATTTGTTGGGGGACCAGGGTTAGACACTACATCATTTGCAAGAGCAAGTAACATAAGGAATAGGAATCTGGACATCATTTTTGTTTGGCCATATAGTGAATGGGATACTTTATAATTTTGTGAGGTGGGGGTAGGAGGACTATTTTTTATAACTCCCCACCAGCACTCAGCAGATAAGTTACAGCAACAGAGCAGGCCATGGTGTATGTTAATTTGTTTTCCAGTTTGAGGTGTGTGCTTATGGCGTTAGTGATGTGAACAAAATTGAGAAAAGGGTTATCACAAATAATAGTATGATCATATGTGGATTCATGTTAGTGGTATGAGGTGTGTAGATGAAAATAAAACACAAATAGAAAAAAAAAAAAAAAAATATATATATATATATATATATATATATATATACACGAATATCTCTTTAAAAATACATAGAACATATTCTGTTATGTACATTTGAAGTATGAAAACCATCTATTTCAGCCATATTTCTTGGTCTTCCATGATAATATCTATTGTATATGAATAAACAATCCATCAAGAATAATATACGTATATAAATAAAAATTCATATAAATGACAGATCAAACATTAATTTTAATTTTACCTATACCTGTCTGTGTATTTACACTCATTTGTTGTAATACTTTAAATGGATTGGGAGACAATTCAATGTCCAAAAATGTTAATGGCATGGGTGGAGATAAAGCTTCACTTCGGGGGGTTTCCAACATCATTGATCTAAGGTAGCTGGGTGGCTGTTTACCCTTTATTTTCTGCATTTGAATATATCTAGAAACATGTTACTTAGATTTTCTCTTTAATTTTTAGTTTATATTAAAGGGACACTGAACCCAATTTTTTTCTTTTGTGATAGAGCATGAAATTTTAAGCAACTTTATAATTTACTCCTATTATCAAATGTTCTTTATTCTCTTGGTATCTTTATTTGAAATGCAAGAATGTAAGTTTAGATACCGGCCCATTTTTGGTGAACAACCTAGGTTGTCCTTGCTGATTGGTGGATAAATTCATCCACCAATCAAAAACTACTGTCCAGAGTCCTGAACCAAGAAAAAAGCTTAGATGCCTTCTTTTTCATATAAAGATAGCAAGAGAACGAAGAAAATGTGATAATAGGAGTAAATTAGAAAGTTGCTTAAAATTGCATGCTCTATCTGAAACACGAAAGAAAATTTTTGGGCTCAGTGTCCCTTTAACATATGTTGTTTTAAGTCTGCATGTATATTAACATACTTCAAAAACATTTAATCTACTAACATTGTTATGCACGCTTTTAACGCCACCTAAATGAGGTACCTTGCATTCAATATTCAGTATGCGGCGGCGACCGCATGAAGAGGATCCTCTACGCCTAGAAGAAGACCTTCACCGCCGGACTTCAGGAACTGTGAGTACCTATTTCAGGGTTAGACTAAGTGTTTTTGTTTTTTTGGGGGGTGGGTTTTTTTTTTAGATTAGGGATTTTTTTTTTTTTTTTTTAATGGACAGAAAAATAACTTTGTCTAACAATAATTTTAAATTATCAAATTATTAATTCTCAATAAAAAGTACTAAATGCAAATCTATCTATAATAACTAAATTTTATTTTCTCTCAATGGCCTGTCAGTAGGTGAAGAGATACAAGTTACTCATACATGTTAAGATTTTATTTATTTTGTTTTGTTGTTTATGTTAAACTCTGGAATGGTTAATAAAGTCAGTATCTTTATTTTAAAACGTCGCAATTTGTATTATTGCATTTCACTTTTATTTAACATTTTTTAAAAATCATTGAAATAATGATAATTGAAGAACAATTATGATAGAGCATGCAATTTTAAGAAACTTTCTCATTTACTCCTATTATCATTTTTTATTTGTTCTCTTGCTATCTTTATTTGAAAAAGAATTAATTTAATCTAAAGAGCAAGCCAAATTTTGGTTCCGAACTCTGGGCAGCACTTGTTTATTGGTGGGTGCTTTTAGCCACCAATCAGCAAGCACAACCCAGGTTGTGAACCAATAATGGGACGGCTTCTAAACTTACATTATTGCATTTCTTTTCAAATAAAGATAGCAAGATAATGCATAGCAATTGATAATAGGAGTAAATTAGAAAGTAGCTTAAAATTACATGCTCTATCTGAATCATGAAATTAAAAAATTGTGTTCGGTGTCCCTTTAATGTAATTTAAATTAACACTATTTAAATAATTTAATTTTATATAACACTAAACATTAATTAATACAACTAGGGATGCACCGATACCGATACTAGTATCGGTATCGGTGCCAATACTAAGCCTTTTCAAAAGTACTCATACTCGTTTAAACAGCTCCGATACCTCAGCCAATACTTTGCAGCGTTGTGAGGGGAAGGAGGGATGTGATGTGAGGGAGCTTCTACCGCGCTAAGACAAATCAGAGAGCGTGCTACAGTAGAGGGGGGAGGGACCCAATGAGAGCTCAAGGAGCTAAGGAGCAGCTACACTAACACCTAACAACATAACTCAACGGCGTGTGTAGCTTGCAGGTTTGCAGCCTTGTTAGATAATTTGTTAGAGCAATTGCAGGGAGCTAAGGAGCACCTAACAACATAGCTCGATGGCGCGTGGAGATTACAGCCAGGTTAGGGGATTTTTTGCCTTATCTGTCGTTTATGTGTCGTCCGGTATGAAAACAGGTTGATGTTTGAAAATAATGCCCTTTGAATTAGCAACACCATACGTGCAGACCAGAGTATTTTTAATATACATGATTCAATTATATTATACGTAATGGTATTACAGTTGAGTTCTCTAATCCAATACCCTCTGTCATCTTGCATTAGCTTTGAGTGCAAACAGCATTTGAACAGCCGTCGCACAATATATTACAGTTAAACTAATCATATCATATTATGTATTATATAATAAACAAACTACTCACAATCTGTTATATAATAAACTACTATATCGTTACCAATGAAATCAGATATTGGAGGGTTTGTGGGGAGACATATCTGGTGGGAATGTGCTGCTATTTAGAGATACTTGTACTCTATTTCTATCCCTCACAATTCCCAATCACACAGCTGGAAATCTTAATAACCCAATTATAAATCCTCAGTAGTTGTCCTTGTCCTATAAGATGGTCGACTCAAACTGCCCTGTAAGTTTGTAAAAATAGTGCACTCTTCCCAAGTTTGAACAACTGTGCTAAAATGATTTAGAAGGAAAAAAAACTCACATACCTTACTTACAAAAATTATTAGCGAAAAATATATTATTGTGATAATGGAAGTTGTATTATATTGATTGTGTATTATATTGTGTCACGGTCAGACAGTAGCTTGTTTGGTTTATTCAGCCCGAGCATGCTAGTATAGGGATTGGCAGTACCTCTGCAATCCTCTCACAGATTTTACTCCCAGCAAACTCCTTCTGAATTTTATACACTGATTAAGGGACACTAATTAAGTCAACATTATTCATAAAGCTTTGTTTTTTGGTATCCTTTGTTGCAAAACATGTTTATATGCTCACTGCTAGCAGGTAGTAGCAATGCACTACTGGGAGCTAGCTGAGTGATGATTGGTGGCTGTCACTGGCTCATTTACCTTGTTGAGCTAGTCCCCAGTAGTGCATTGCTCTTCCTTCAACAAAGGATACCAAAAGAATTAAGCAAATGTGATAATAGTCTATATAAAATTAGAAATAAATTGGGAAGTTGTTTAAAATTGCATGCTCTATCTTATTCTGAACTAAAAAAAAAAACGTGTTTCTTGTCCCTTCAATATAAATAAGTTAATATTTGCTTACATGAGACTCTGGAGAAATATGTTAATAATAATGTATTTAATATAGATAGTAAAATTAATAAATATAATATTAATACAACATTTGCACACATTCCTTATAATAGCCAATGATTAATGCTAATTAAACTTAACATAGCAAAGTTTGCTATGTTTAATTAGCATAAATCATTTGCTAATACAAGGAATGTGTGATTATATATATGATTATATATAATAATACATTATTTATAATAACATATTTCTCATGTATCTCTGCAGTGACAATGAATTTTCCAATTCCTTAGTCTTTCTGTGACCGGTAAACACAGTAGATTTGCATAATCAACAAATGCAAGATAACAAGACAATGCAATAGCACTTTGTCTGAACTTCAAATGAATAGTAAATATTTTTCTCTGACAATTTTTAGCTATGTCTATTTCCACTCCTCCTGTACCATGTGACAGCCATCAGCCAATCACAAATGCATACAGGTACCATGTGACAGCCAATCACAAATGCATATACGTTTATTCTTTGAATTCTTGCACATGCCCAGTAGGAGCTGGTGACTCAAAAAGTTTAAATATAAAAAGACTAATCACATTTTGTTAGTGGAAGTAAATTGGAAAGTTTTTTTAAAATTGCTGCTCTATCTGAATAATGAAACATTAATTTTGACTTGAGTGTCCCTTCAACTTGGTGAGATAATTCATGTTTCAGTTAGGGTTGCCAGGTGTCCGTTATTAGACCGGACTCTCTGGTATTTCAGGCTACTGCCCGGTAATTTTATTTTAAAAAAAACGGACATAGCCTTTGCAGTTTTCTTTACAATTTTTTTTATGCCTGGCTGCTAGCTGCTTAACGTAACCCAACCAGTCCAGCCCCTGTTTACTTTAGCTAATATACCCCGTGTGTGTCTCTTCTCTCTCAACTCAGGCTCTGCTCAGCTGATCGGATCATCATCTTTCTGATCCTGACAGTGTGCGGAGCCGGAGTTGAGTCGGGGCCTCTCTCTGTGCTGCCTGCCGTGTTGTTACTGCAGAGTCTTGCTGCATGTGTGGGGCCGGACAAACGTCGTCACGTGATCACGCGGGTCACGTGAGCGTGACATCATCACGCCAGAGAAGACCCCTCTCAGCAGCTCAGTCTGACTGTCATTGCCTGCAGGCGCCGCAGAGGCAGAGAGAGAGTCTGAGTCAGAGTGACTACTGAGTACAGCCAGCCAGCCCAGAGTCAGGCACCAGCCCAGCAATAAGTTAATAGTGCGTGCTGTCACTGTGCTAGTCTGCTTCCCAATCCCTCCCTTATGAAAAATTGTGAATTTGAATTGTGAAATAATAATGTCTGATATTTAACTCTGCTCTTATTTTAATTTAACAGACACTGACTGTGAAGGCAAGTGTGTGTGTGCCTGAATAAGTCACATAAATTATCTATACACTGTCACAAATCATTGAAGCAGAAGCCAGCCAGCCAGGGAGGGACTGAGAGAACTCAGACAGTGAGACAGACTGTTAGCTGTCATTATTCATTATTAATAAAACAATGAGGTATGTGAAGAATGTGACTGTCTTTTTTAATAATTGACAATACATATATATATACTGTGTATGCATGATGTATATATATATATATATATATATATAAAAAAATCTCAAATAAATGTATGTGTATGTGTGTACCGACCCCCCCCAACCCCCCCCCCCCCCCCGTTATCTGCTGGCTGTCCAGTATTTTTTTGAAGGACAGCTGGCAACCCTAGTTTCAGTGCCTACTGCCTATAGGATTCAGAGTGCAATTGAAAAATGCAAAGTTGTTTCTCATTGGAGAGGTTACTCCATACATAGTTAATCTGACAATTTAGTTTGTAAACGGTTGTAAAAGCTTCTCTGGGATCCCCTTTGTTTAAAAATAGCAGACATATATGGCTTTGCCATTGCTTTATGGTAATTAGAAGGCCGCTAATTGCAGCTGCGCACCTCACGTTTATTATTCCCAGCAGTGAAGGGGTTAATCAGGTAGCTTGTTGTAAGATTAATTTAGCTTTAGTGTAGATATTACCCTCCCACCTGACACTTCCCACACCCTAATACTTACCTGACCCGTCTTAAACAGCTCTCTTCCCTCCCCCACCCCACAATGGTCAATCCCATCTTAAGTACTGTAAAGTACACCGTCACACACAGACACACATATGTTTTGCTGCAATATAAAACCCCAAACACAGATTTCTTGAAACAATGCTTTCCCAAACACAAATGCTGTAAAAAATAAATTTACACTTGTGTGATATGTTTTCATTTTCGGGTTTTATTTTCACCAAGGTGCAGCAAATTATTTATCAGAAGCATTTCAGTGCCCAGAGACACCAGCAGAATGTCAGCGGTGTGGAAGTTTTTTTAAAATTAACAAGGAAAACCCACGGATTGCAGACTGCAAACTTTGTTCTGCAAAAATATCAAGAGGTGGCACAAAAGTCAGTTCTTATAATACCAGTAATCTGATAAAGCATTTGAAATTAAAACATAAAAGTGAGCATGGAAACCAGGCCACTTAATCCCTTTGAAACATTGTGCACCACCCCCTCATTGAAGAGATCCCATATTTCAAAAATATACAAACTACTCAGGGGCACTTACCTGACTAAACAACCCTCTTATATCCCTAAATGGGGTTGTTCTTTCTGAAGAGCAATGGAACCGCATTTTTGCTGAAACCAAAAAATCGTCCCCCTCACTAATGTTTGCGGAGATGAACTATAAACTGTTATCCAGATGGTACCTGACCCCACACAGACTGCATAGTATAATCCCCAACTCCTCTCCCCTTTGTTGGAGACACTGTGGGGGAGTGGGTACCCTCTCACATATCTGGTGGTCATGTCCACTCCTACATACATATTGGAAAGATATCACCAAAGGTATAAATGACGCAATTGGCCTCGATCTCACACTTTCCCCGTGTACAGTGCTGCTACATCACACTCCCCCTATTCCCTGTGTATATCGAAGACAACTATTCCGCTGTCTTCTTAACTGCGCCAAACGCCTAATACCCAGGTTCTGGAAAACCACACAGATCCCCAGTTACTCCATGTGGGTGAGAGAGGTAAACTACATCCTATCACTAGAAAAAATACACTACACTTTTATAGGCAAGCAGGACTTTATAGCAGATATTCTTTATATCTGGGAACAAAGGAAGAACTGATACCATAATGACTCCCAGACCTAACTTTACCAGATTAATTAGTGATATACATTACACCCTTTTGGGTCATTATGGCTCTCTTGCTGACTTTTGGATAGGTTGCTCGCCTTAACTGCTCTTTGCTACTAGCGATTCATAATGTGAAGTATTGATTATTAAACCTCATGTGGTTCCCCGTTGTTATTATTATTGTTACAATATACTCTGATCTACTGTTACTTTGCTGTCATAATGCAATTGATATGTATGATAATATACTCCGTGTTCCTGTTTGTTTGGAAAAATTCTAATAAAAAAAACAGTTGATTCAAAAAAAAAACTGAGCATGGAGAATTTGCTGCTCTTGCTAGCAGTAGCACTCTTCAGCCAACTCTGCTGCAAATTTTAGCAAGAAGAGAAAATCTGTCAAGAGAAAATCGGAGAGCTGTAAAAATAACTGAGACCCTCACCCTATGTATTATCCTGGATGATCAACCACTTTCAATTGTGGATAACATGGGTTTTCATAGATTTGTTAATGTTTTAGAGCCGAAGTATGACATTCCCAGTTACGGCTATATCACAGACGTCATCTTACTGCAGATACACAACACGGTTTAAAAGCACATTACCATCATGTTGCAGGAGAACATAAAGGCGATTAGCTTCACCACTGACATCTGGAGCAGTAGTGTGAGTCCACTGTCTCTCATCAGCTTTATAGCACAGTGGATAAATGGCAAATTCTCTCTAAATCAGGTCATGCTCCACGCAAATAAATTTGATGGCTCTCACACCGGCCAAGCAATAACGAGCATACTTGAGGAAATGCTTCAGACTTGGGCAATTCCCAAAAGTTCTGTTCATGTTGTGGTCCGGGACAATGCCAAAAACATGATAAAAGGCATGGAAGATGCTGGACTTCCCAGTATTTCATATGTTGCACATACACTGCAGCTGGCTGTCTCAGAGGGGTTGTTATCACAGCGCAGCATTGCGGATGCTGTGGGAGTCGGGCGCAGAATAGTTTGCCACTTCAAACATTCCAACCTGTCATACTCTCGGCTGCAGGACATCCAGATACAGCTTGGTCAACCAATTAAAAGACTCCAACAAGATGTGCAAACTCGTTGGAACAGCACATTTTACATGCTGCAGTCTCTGATTGAGCAGAAACGGGCCCTTGGAGTGTATGTTTCTGAACATGAGATCCCTGTCACTATTACTGCAAACCAGTGGAATCTGATGGAGAAGATGCTTAATATCTTGGGTCCCTTTGAAGAGCTGACTCGTCAAGTGAGTTGTTCAGATGCGTTTGCCTCCAATGTAATTCCTGCAGTCACTGTGCTACAGAGAGTTTTATCCAAAGTGGATGAGGACCATGGTATTAAAGCAATGAAGAGTACTTTGCTTGCTGCTTTGCAGAAGCGCTTCTCTGATACAGAGCAAAACCAACTTTACTGTATTGCAACTTTACTCAATCCACGGTAATTATTAATATTTAATTTCTGCTGTTAAATAAAAAATGTAAGAGACTAAAGTAATTATTTTAGTTCTTTGATTCCTTTTTTGGTGTTATTACTGCGCTGATATTTTTTTCTTAATTCACAGAAAGAATAGTATGCTGCCTAGTGCTTATATATCAGAGTCGTCATCCATTCCTCATTGTTTTTTATTTTCTTCTTTCTAGGTATAAAGATCGATTTTTCACTAATGCACACATTTCCAGACAGGCAAAAGAAATGTTCATACTGGAACAGCAAAACATTTCTGAAGAGATAGAGGAGCATGGAGAACCAGCTGCCAAGAGGCCTCACCATGACCAGCCAGGTATCAGTCTGGACAGCGTCTTTGCAGAAATTGCTGGTGAATGTCCATCTACATCTGAGAGCAGTGCTCAAAAAGCTGCTACTATACAGCTGGAAGCTTACCTGGGGGAGATCACTGTACCTCGCTCAGACAAACCCCTGAGGTACTGGGCAGTTAATAAACGGAGATTCCAGTTCTGGCTAAAACGGCCCAAAAATATCTTTCTGCCCCATGCAGTAGTGTGGAAAGCGAAAGACTGTTCAGCTTGGCGTCAAACGTCCTTACCGATAGCAGGAACAGACTTATTACTGAACATGCAGAGATGCTTCTGTTCCATAAAAAGAACTTGCCACTAATGTTTAAAAATGAATCATTCTATTTGCTAGATTGCCTGATAATGTTAAAATGCTACTAGGGCTAGTTCTCATCTTGCACAATTATGTTACCACACTTGCCAGCCAAATGTAATCTAGCCCAAAGGGTGGTTTGTTAAACTGTGCACTGTTCTATTTAATAATTTTATAGTTATACTGTTTTGCACTTTTGGTTGGTTGTGATATTTTACATTTGTTATTTAATATTTATTTTATTTTTGCTTGTTATATATTTATTTTAATATTTTAACATTACTTGAGTTGTTACAACTTTGTGACAACAAGCCAATATAACTGCCTTGTTTTATATATTTTATTATGTATTTTGAGTTACAGTTCTTCATACTTATAAAGAAGCTATCTTAAAACATTAGTTAGTCCGACTCTGTTGTAATGTGCTTGGGAAAATGTCACATGACAATAAAAAAGTATCAGTAATTGATATTGGTGAGTACTCGAAAAAAAGTATCTGTACTATGCAAGCATGCAGAACAATGTTAGTAGATTTAAATGTTAACAAAGCTGTGGATTGGTTATAAAAAGTTTATATATATTCCAGAAACATATCAATGTGATTGAGTAATGTCCCTTTAAGTCCATGATATGTTTTGTGTTCAAAAGATGTGTATTAATTTAAAATTAAATTTGCAATTAATAAAAAAAGCATCAAATTTAAAAGCACTTTTATTGTACATTAAAGGGACACTCAATCAAAATTAAACCTTCATTATTAGGATAGAGCATGCCATTTTAAACAACTTTCCCATTTACTTCCATTAACTAAATGTGCACTGTCTTTTTATATTTAAACTTTTTAAGTCACCAGATCCTACTGAGCATGTGCAAGAATAAGTGTGTATGCATTTGTGAATGGCTGATGGCTGTCACATGGTACGTGTATGCATTTATAATTGGCTGATGGCTGTCACATGGTACAGGGGGAGTGGAAAAAGACATAACTTTTAAAATTGTCAGAAAAAAAATCTACTACTCATTTGAAGTTCAGACTAAGTGCTATTGCATTGTCTTGTTATCTATCTACTGTGTTGACTGGTCCCTTAAGTGTCACTGATGCAGTTAATATTACAAAACATATTGCGTTTAATTTAAAAACGATATATATATACAGGTCCTTAGCAATCTTTTAATTGACTTGTAGTACTTTGGTTCCCTTCTCTTCACTATATTCACTATGTTTACGGAGACATTGACGTCTTGTTCTTTTAATTTTTTAAACCCTATGCATTCTTCTAAGCATCTCATATATATAATTCTGTCATGGAATTCCTGTGTGACACCTCTTACACCCCCACTCCTTAGCAATCTTTTAATTGACTTGTAGTACTTTGGTTCCCTTCTCTTCACTATATTCACTATGTTTACGGAGACATTGACGTCTTGTTCTTTTAATTTTTTAAACCCTATGCATTCTTCTAAGCATCTCATATATATAATTCTGTCATGGGATTCCTGTGTGACACCTCTTACACCCCCAATACATTTAGGAAAATATTTATTCATTCCATAAACTAAAATGACCAATTCCCCAGCACTAAAAGGTTTTGGACATGACACGTTTGACAATGTCATTAATCTTTTCTTCAATCAATTAGTTTTGTGATTGCGATATTTAGCAAAGAAAAAATTGTCAAGGGTTAGAATAAAAAATTATATATATATTTAGATATTGTAATTTCTGGTTTCGGTTAAGGCTTTTTTGTATATAAAATAATTGAAATGAAAAAAAACAATTAATATGAATAGTAATAAAGTATAGATAGTTTATAAGTATGTTGTCAATGATAAATAACTGTATATAAGCCAAATCTTTTTATTTGTCTTTAAATGTACCTAGAATGATTATTATTAAAATATTGTTAGGTTTTTGATAAGTGATACATCTGTGTATATAAGTTACAATTTATTTGGGTACTGTACAGTTTCAAAGTTACAATATCTAAATTTATTTTTATAAAATTGTTAAACTTTAAATAAATATGGTATCTTATTTTCCATTGACACGTGTGTGCAATCTTTTTTTATACTTATTAGCCCAAAGATAGTCGCACTATGCTTAAAAAAAAAAAAAGATAATAAATAAATAGTAGGTTTACTTAAAGGGACAGTATACACTCATTTCATATAACTGCATGTAATAGACACTACTATAAAGAATTAGATGCACTGATACTGATATAAAAATCCAGTATAAAACGGTTTAAAAACATACTTAGAAGCTCTCAGTTTAGCTCTGTTGAAAAGATAGCTGGAAAGCCCACTGCAAGTGGGAAATAAAACACTCCCCCCCCTCCCCCTTCTTTTGCATATGAAAAGACCATTTACACAAACAGAAGCAAGCTGGAGAAGGTAGCTGACGGTATTCACATAAAACTTCGGGGCTTGGTTAGGAGTCTGATAATCAGAGCAATGTTATTTAAAAATAAGCAAAACTATACATTTAAAAAAAAAAAAACTTTATGGGCTATATAAATAGATCTTCTACAAAACATTTAAGCAAAGAAAAAATGAGTGTATAATGGTCCTTTAACTGTCTAATTGAATGAGACATGTTTAAATGGATTAACAAAAGCATTTGAAATGGTAATAGATACAACTAACAGTATTGACAATTGCTATATAAGCTCTAGACAATACTGTTATGTCACACAGACAATATATTCTTATTACATAGCAGATAATATGGGCCTCTAGTTATCAAGCTCCGTAAGGAGCTTGATAGCCCCCTCGCCAGAAACAGCAGTTATGAAGCAGCGGTCACAAAGACCGCTGCTCCATAACCTGTCCGCCTGCTCAGACATAGATTGATTGACACCCCCCTGCTGGTGGCCTATTGGCTGCGAGTCTGCAAGGGGGTGGCGTTGCAGCTCACAAGAGCTGCTGGTGCAATGCTGAATACGGCGAGCGTATTGCTCGCCATATTCAGCGAGGTCTGGCGGACCTGATCCGCAGTGTCGGATCAGGTCCACCAGACCTTAATAACTAGAGGCCTATGAGTCATCTTTTCATTCCATTGAAGAATTTGTTTTTTATTTTTTTAAGTTGGTTCTTTATCTCTCTCTCTCTCTATCTCTCTCTTTAATTATTTATTTTACCAACCTATAAATTGAGATATTTCTGTCTATATCCATAATTAATAATTTGAATTGTCTGTCAGTTTATCAAGATCCATATGTATTTCTCTATCTCTCTCTATATATAATAATTTATATTTCTCACATTTTTTATATGTCTCTCTCAATATCTCTCTTTTTATGTCTATATCTTTGTATCTCTATTTTTCTCTTTCTCTCTCTAAAAAATGTATTTTTATCTAACAGCAAACGACCATATTAGAGAACCACAGGTAGAAAAGCCAGGTGTATACCTAAACCCAATCACATTAATGTTGAAGTTTATAATGATGTTTACCAAGACCATTGTTATGTCTTCCCTTTTCAATGAAATCATATATATTTTTTTTATATTTGTACCATTTTCATGTAACCAAAACATTATTAATATAGCTATATGTGTCATAGTGTGCCTTTTGGTTTGATGGAACGTATACATATCAGTAACATATTAAAGGGATAGGAAAGCCTAAATTAAACTTGATTCCATGATTCCAATAGAGCATGCAATTTTAAGACACTTTTAAATTCACTTCTATTTTCAAATGTGCTTTGTTCTCTTGGTATCCCTTGTTGAAAAAGAATACGCACATATCCTACACTAGTGGGAGCTGCTGCTAATTGGTGCATGCACACATTTGTCTTTTGTGATTGGCTGACTAGATGTGTTCCTCTTGCTGCCAGTAGTGCAATGCTGTTCCTTCAGGAAAGGATAAAAAGAGACAGAAGCAAATCTGATAATGGAACTAAATTGGAAAGGTTTTTTTAAATTGTATGTTCTATCTACTAAATCATGAAATAAAAATGTGGGGTTTCCTGTTCCTTTAATTGGTTGTTGTTGTATACTTGTCAATTATTATGTCTGCGGATGAGAACCATGGTTATTTTTTTCCTCAATATTTTCTGTAATAATTTTTTTTATTGTTTAAAATAAAGAAAAATAGTAAATACATATGAAAGAAGATTTTTTATTAATGATTAAACAATATGATTGTTTATTACAAAAAGTATGACATAAAATGTAGTCATCAAAATATTGGACAGACAACATGTCCCTTTTCGCCATATCACACCTATTAGGTTGTTCTCTACATAATTCTTCTGTCCAATAATCAGTAGGTATGGGGATGTCTTCCTCTTACTGGCATCCTCTCTTAATTGCTATATTATGTTGTATGCAGCAAACCAATATAATCTTAGCAACGTTCTCTGGTGCATACTGCATTGCTCCGCTAGAACGATCGAGACAGCAAAAATCCAATTTTCAAAAGACCGAATGTCCTCTCTTTTATCCCCCTGGTAGATCGATATGCCTCATTGAAAAAAACTTGTTTTCTGCCTTGTGGGTTGTTATAGGGAGTCAACAGCCATTCTGTACACGAGTACCCTTAATCTCCTAATATGGAAAAGAAAAAAAAAAGAAATTTCATCAGAATTTAAAAATTACATTATTTGAAGTATTAGTAAATTAGACAATATCAAATTAAACTATACAACACATTTAATAAAAACTGAACAACTTAGATGATTTTTTAAAAAAAACATCATTTATTTCACATTAACTAAAAAAATATTTTGTTAATAATATTGAAACCATTTTTGGTTAAATCTTTTCATTCTACACATATACTGTGTTAGAAGTATATGTGTTTATAATTTTATTTATTTATTTATTTTAATTATTGATTGATACTTGACATCTTTAACAATAAACAAGCATATAATATATTCAAATTGTATTGTTCATTGATTATGAGAACAACCACCACCTGCTTTATAAATGACATACCAATATAACTAAACATTCAAACATGTTTTTAACCATTATATTTTACATCTAATGAAAATTTAATTTTCATAATTGACATTAGTTGTGAAATAAATGTTTTATAATTTTTAAAATATTTTCGTTATGTTATGCATTTTTCTTCATTATATTAGTATTGTGGTTTTTTTTCAAAAAGCAGAAATACACAACTGGTTAATAACTGGACACATTGGGAGAGCCAATGAGAATAGGCCTATATATGCAACATCCAATCATTTTTTAGAACCTTGGTTCTTTGATGCTCATGAGTTTTCCTAGTGAAATATTTCAAACAAATATAATCAGCGCTGCGGAATCTGTTGGGGCTCTACAAATACCTGATAATAATAAGAATAATAAGAATAAGAAAAGGAAGCATATTACATAAAGTGATTAAATTAGGATTTTAAATGTGTATTGTATTGTATTCGATATTAAAAAAAAAGGTAATTAAAAAAGATAAATTTGATGCCACTTATGCTTACCTATGAGCCATCTTTCAGGCATATCTCCGTCCTCAAACTTTCTATGTAATCCAGTCTGCCTTAAGATGTATGAATCATAACATGAGCCTGGGTAGTTTGAGTGGACACTGATGATCTTCATATTGGGGTCACAGACCATCTGAACATTCAATGAATGGACATGCTTTTATTCCGATAAACCTCCTCATGTGTATGAAGTGGTCTTACTGCAACATGGGTACAGTCGATGGCCCCGAGGACATTGGGCATCACAGTTATCTTATAGAAATTCTATTTTATAGATTGCCATTCTTCTGGGGTAGATGGCAAGCAAACATAGCAAGGAAAAATAATCATCACAGCCTCGATGACTTTACTTAAGTGACATGAAAATGCTGATTCACTTATTCCAATAATGGCGTTCGAAACCGCCAGAAAGGACTATGTTGCCATGAAATACATCTAATAGTTTCAATAGTCAAGGAATAGCCTGTGAACGCGCCGTCATCGGCTCCAAATAATCTTCTTTCTCTTGATATAAGTGTAATATGGATTCATGATGAAGCCGGAATCTTTGTATGATCTCTCGGTCTGAAAGGCTGTGCAAACCAAACCATGGAAGGAATACACGGGGGACACAAAATCTTCTTCTTCTTAATCGATTTGCGACATTTTCTTCAATATTCAGTCTTCTAGCACAGATTTGCATCACACGGATGAGAAACAAATACAGAAGTGTCTCCAAAGCTCAAAAACTCAACAATATAAGTAAAATGATGAGTTTACACACTTTTATATAGGTCTAGACTGGTCTCGGCTGACTTTCCTATTGTTTGGAACCTTGCCCGCTACCTAAAAGGTGCTGAGGCAAAATCCACGAGGTGGTAGCGAAAACATAAATAGATTTATTGGTACATTAGTATTATTGCGAGTTGGTTTTTAAATTTGTCTATTTGCATTGAAAAATAAAAGTGGTATTGAGGATTGGCGGACAAGTACGCTCGCAAGTTTAAAAATATGGGTTTGGACATAGTTAACCACTTTGTACATACTATTTTGTATCCGTGTTTACATGAAAATATTATCTGAAAGCTCGCTGAATGCTTAGTACATGGAGCCCTTTCCACTCAAATACCTTAAAAATATTTTTTTTATTGAATATTTATATGAATTATGGCTTTTACTTTGTTTTTACTGTAAATATTTTCCATTCTAATGTTCTTTACTTAGAAGAAAATATTGTTGTATTTCTAAATATTTATTTCTATACATATTTCTATACATATGCTCCCTTAATTTTTTTTCCCCCTGGCTTATGACCCCTGCACTGTTGGAATTAATCACAATTCTATTGGTGATTTGCTGTATGCCTGTATTGGATGTCAACTTACTTGATTGATCACAATATAAAATGGATTTGTTTGTTAGAAGCAACAGCTGTGAATGCCTTTTTCAACAGAAAAGTGTCGAAAATAACCTTTCATGTGTTAAGTACTTGAACTAGAAACTGGGAGGTCTCCTGACTAATACAATAGTCAATTCATACCTCTTAAGGTTATTCAAGTAACCCCATCTGTTTAGTGTGCAAGGGAAATACTTATTTACATGTGTGACATTAACCTATTGTAATCTAAATCAATCCTCATAACTGATTAAACATATTAATGCCATATAAATCTTGGCATGATGGGCATTTTTCAATTGTTACATCAGGACCCCAACATTTACAAATGGCATGTTTCTAATTTTTATTTTAATATTTGATTTTTAGTATCACTTGCACTGCTGTGTATCATTTAAATGTACAGGATCATTAATGTATACTCAAGCACATTGAAACGTAATGTTGTGACCGTGTTTGGACTTAGGGGACAATTTATCAATGTCTGGCGGATATGATATGCTGTAGCGTATCCTGTCTGCCAGACATAGCTGAATGCCGACAGCATATGCTGTCGGCATTTAACATTGCACAATCAGTTCTGGTGAACTGCTTGTGCAATACCACCCCATGCAGATTCGTGGCCAATTGGCCACTAGCAGGGGGTGAAAATCAACCTGATCATATACGATCGGGCGGATTGATGTCCGCAGCCTCAGAGGCAGTGGACTTTTTAAGGAGCAGCAGTCTTAACACTGCTGCTTCTTAACTCCTGTTTCCGAAAAGCCTGAAGGCTTGCGTGGAAACAGGGGTGTTTGGCCCCATTTGGGCCATGATAAATTGGCCCCTTAGCATGCATGAAGGTGCATCCCATATAAAAACCTGAAGATGTTTAAAGGTCTCCTGGTTTATAGTTTCAGTTCTTTTAAACACCAATATAAGAAAATATTATAAGTCCTTTTAAGAGAAACTTGTAGTCACCATTTTGTTTTAAAAATACACCAAAAAATGGTACTTTAGCAAACAATACAAATAAATATTGTAAAAAATAAAAACATTCTTCTGAAAATGACCATAAAGCAATAAAAAATGGTGCCCAGTATGCCCATCTTGCCAACATACATTTTGCAATATGGTTACAATGGAAGTACTGCTAGTGACAAACACAATAGTACAAGGGGAAGTTTCACATCAAAAAGTAAAAAAAAAACCATTTCTAGATGTTGAGGTCCTGATGTGACTTTTCCTGCAGATTCCCTTAGCTGGGAAGGATATCACATATTCAACATATATACAAATGTATGTAAACCTATACATATGTAAATGTGTGTGTGCTGGCTACAATATACAGCTTATAAAATAGTAATATATAGAGCTTTAAGGAATCAATACCATATATATGTTAATAGACCTCTACAATGTCTCCTGTTAACACTTCAGAGTTATTTGCACGTGTGCAAGATAAAAAACTTTTTCCAAATAACTGTAATAGTTGCAAAGATGTCCAATATGTCTTCTTGAGGCCTTTATCGTGTGCCTGAATGTATCAAATTTGAAAGTGAAAACCTGGAGTTGAAAGGTGTTGAAAAGTCACTTGAGAATCTTTTAAACCCTATAGTAAAAAGAATGGCTTTTAGCGATAAACACGTTCATGGGCACAGGAAGGAGCTAAAAACTCAATAATGTGATTGGGTCAAATTAAAAAATCTCCTTTTTTGGCAAGAACATAGCTCAAAAGGCCTCAGCCAATAGATTGTGATCAAGGCTGTTATCTCTGCAGGTACAACTTCATTTCCTAATTACTGTAAACTATGAATAGACTTGTCATTGCTAGGACTATATCCTGAGCCCTTGGTGGTCTTCTATAATCCTACCAACTGGTGCCGAGAAAAGCGTTGCTGTGTGGTGTTTTGTTTAAACAATGTTTTAATAAAATTGACTTGTTTTACTGTATCCTGCTCCGCCTTGCCTTTTATGGAAGATTTGTTTGGTTATTTGAATTAATTGGACCTATCGTAGGTTCATTTGGATTGGCTGGTTTTCCTTCCCTGTTCGAGATGTCACCAGTGACGACACCTGCCGTGGCCTCTCTTTCCAACGGACGTGTCTGAGTCAGACGAGCGGCTCTGAAGCCTCGGCTTACGTTTTATTGCACTGGATGTGTAAGGATGTTTGTGAGTACCCTACTGTTTTGAATTATTGTACTCACTTGTCCCTTATGATATCACACTATTGGGGCACCTCTTTTCACCTTGTCTTCTAGGGCAATGTTATTGAATCTTACCTTCCTGGAGTGACAATTAACAATAAGGAATTAGGAAGATTGATCTACTACTTTTTTCATTGAAAATTTGATCTTAAAACTTTTGAATTTGCTTAACTTTATTAATTATAGTAATAATACTAATAATAATAATGTGCAGCACCTATACAGTTCCATAAAAGTTTGCATCAAATTTATGAACAGGTACCCTCTGTTTTCCTCTAGCTGCTTTATATGTGTTAATCCACATGAAATAGTCAATTTATTAGCAATATTTTGGGGCAATTTTTAAGATCAAAATATGATACAACAATCGTAATTGTTTGCCACTGAATAACTGTGTGCAATGCATGAGTTGATATAATAGTTCAAAGAAAGCAGAGATCTGAGCACTCAGGGGCAAGGTAAAATCCGGGAATCTTTATTGAACAAAGGGTAAAAGCTGCATCAAGGTGCAGGTAAGCAGGAGTAGCAGTCCTGACGTGTTTCGCGCCCCCTAGTGGCACTTAGTCATAGGAACTAATGCTAAACATGTCTGAAGTGTACTTAAAGGGATGATTGTCCAATCAGCAGCCAGTAACGGCTGCAACCGGACGTCACCCTGAAGGAAACACTGGCAGCATGTTAGGAAATATTAAAATCAACAAATGTAATAAAATTGAAGGTACAAAAGAATCCTTGTATGCATACTGACAGGCTGTTATAAATAGAAACATTTAAGACATTTTAGTGTGTGTCTATAAACTTATATAGCTACTTATTTATCTAAACTATGTTAATGAAAAATGCCTAATGGACAATGAACTGAACAAATCCATGGCTAAAAACTAAACCTAGGACGATATATTCAAATATTATTTAGCAAACATTAAGGCATGGTTACAATGTTAGGGCTATATAAGTATATGGTTAATCTATGTGAAAAATTGAATCATATTTGGAAAATAAGGGATATTGTTTCACAGACCAATGATATATATATAAGTGTGCTGTTGTCAATGTTGGGAGTCGGTAATCTGGAGTGGGAGAACACCAATAGCAGGAGAAAATGCTTATATGCAATTAAAAAAATGTTATTAATAATAATTGTATATTTTTAAATTGAGAAGTGCATGTTTAAGCATTAATCTATAAAATAAGAAATATCCCATTCCAGATTGATACCCTTAGGGTGTCTGGTTTCTAATTTTAGAATCCAGAATAACTCCCTTTTTGTAAGGAGTTTATGTCTGTCCCCTCCTCTGGTAGGTCTATGAACTACTTCAATGATTTGCGCTCCAAAATTGGGAACACCAGTTAAATGCAGACCATTAAAGTGTTTGGCAACTGCTGAGTTTTTATTAAAATTCTCAACATCTCTCAAATGTTCCCTAACTCTTTCTCGGAACTCACGAGAGGTTTGGCCTACATATTGATGTTGGCAAATATTGCAGTTAAGTACATATACTACCCACTTTGTTCTACAGGTGGCATAGAAGTTGATTTCAAAAGTTTTCAACGTACTCTTGCAATGAAAATTGTTGCCTACAATGATAGACTTGCAGGCTTTACAGTTGAAATTATGACATTTGAAATTTCCCCTTCTACTGCCATGTAGCCAAGTGGGGGAGGACAAATTATTGGTCTGTAACATGCTAGGTGCCAACTTTGAGCCCAGGGTTTCTGGCTTTCTAGAAACAAATTTAAAGTTAGACACTGAGTTGGATATTAAGGGATCATTCTTAAGTAGTGGAATGTGTTTCTTTAAGATGTTAACTACTTCATTATACTGGTTGGAAAATGGGGTACTAAACACTATTGCGTTTTCTGAAAAAGATTTATGAGATTTCGTTTTTTTTTTAAGTGCAATCCTTTTTTGCATCTTCCTGTGCTTTATCTAATAAACTTGAATTATAACCTCTGGCTAACAATCTCTTTTTTAGATCATTAGATTGATTAGAATAAATTTCGTCGTTGTTGGTATTTCTCTTTAGTCTTAAAAATTGACTTTTTGGAATTGATTTAAGGAGGTGGGGAGGATGGGCTGATTGAGCATGTAAAATGGTGTTACCAGCAGTTGGTTTTCTATAGGTACTTGATATAATAGTTCCATCATCCTCCACCCCTTCCAATGTCAAATCCAAAAAGTTGACTGTGTGGGAATTAAACTCACCTGTAAATTTTAATTGATTGGCATTGGTATTCAAATATTCCAAAAAATGAGCAATGGGAATGCCCCCATGATCCCTATCCTCAATTATAAAGATCATGTCATCAATAAATCTGTTATAAAAAACAATGTCATGTATGAATGGATTTTGATATGAGTAGATATGTTGGAGTTCCCACCAACCCACATATAAATTGGCATACGAGGGGGCGAATTTCGCCCCCATTGCCGTTCCACATAATTGGAGATAAAACTCTTTGTCAAAGATAAAATAATTGTGGGTTAGTAGGAACTCCAAACAGTCACAAATGAAGATTTTCTCTTCCTGTTTATAAGCAGTGTCCCTATCCATGAACCATTTTATGGCTCTGACTCCCTGATCATGGGGGATGCATGAATATAGTGACTCAATGTCTATTATCACCCAATTGTAGTCTTTCTTCCATTTTATACTTTTTAAGTTATCCAATAGGTTGCTTGAATCCCTGAGGTAACTGTGTAAATTGACTACTAGTGGTTGAAGAATACAATCTAATCACTCAGACATAGGCTCCAAAAGGGAGCCTATGCCTGAGACTATAGGCCTACCAGGAGGAGAGAGGATGTCCTTGTGTATTTTGGGGACATGGTGGAAAATTGGTATGACCGGGGACTTAGGAATTAAAAGTTCAATATCTTTTCTTTGAAGGATTCCCAAGGCCAAACCGTCCTTCAACAGGTCCCCAAGTTTACTCTTAAAGATATTAGTTGGATCTGAAGGCAATTTGCGATAAATGGATGTGTTTGCAAGTTGCCTATTTGCTTCTGATAGGTAAGCCTTCTTGTTCATAAGAACAATGGCGCCACCCTTGTCTGCATTTCTCAAGACCAAGTTTTTGTTAAGTTGTAGTTTTTTTAGGGCAATAGAATCTTTATGTGTTAGATCTAATAGTTACATGTGTTATTTTATACTTTTGATACATATCTAGTATGCACTGTACTCAGAAAGTCACACTTTCTTACATTTGCTACTTTAAAAAAAACGATTTCAAGTTTAAATAAGTGCTTAAATGTGTTTTTCATAACTACATTTTGCACCAAAAAGTTGTGTTCTGCACCAAATTCGTTCCTAATCAGTTGCTAATCAGCACAATCATAGCAGATCGTTCTGTACAACTTATGCACCAACTAAACTTTACCTAAACTTACTTTAAGCAGAAGCAGAACTTACTAAAAACACAACAATAGATCCCAGCTTACCAAAACCATGACACCTGTAATGGTTAAAATAACTTTATTGACAAGTGTTCAGTATCTCAGTAACACAAAAGAAAATGGATGTCTATTACTGGGTAAGATTCACTTCTAATATATATTTCTAATAATTATCTTATGCTGCCCTTTTCATCTCTTATGAGTAATCATCTATGGTTTGTCAATTATCTTGTAACTTTGCATAGAAGTGATCATAGGTTGACAATTCTGACTTGGAAGGACTGAGAATTTTATTACTATTCTCATGTCAGTTTAGTATATAACAAGAAAATATGCGGAGTTAAGCTGTTGCCCATCCAACTCTTTAGTATGATAAAGACTTAAGTATTTGATTTCAAATGGTGGCAGCAGTGAGGTCAGCTTTTTCCTTTCATCCTATTGGCTTATTTGAATTTGAAGAATCAAATCAGCCAATAGGAATGCAAGGGCACCCCTTTATAAAAGGGGTACCATGCATTCAATCTTCAGTGTGCGGCTGGAGATTGCATGAAGAGGACCTCTGTGTCGATAGTCTGAAGATGAGGACCGTCATTGCAACTGCCATTGCCACTGACCTCGCTGCCGACACCAGGATGAAGATAGAAGATGGACCGCAGTCGGGATGACAATTGAAGAAATGGACCCGCGATGGATGAAGATGGAGCGCTGCCAGGATGAAGATGGAGTGCCGTCCATCATCATTGGTGAGTACCAATTTTGGGGTTAGACTTAGTTTATTTGTAGAAAAGTTTTTTTATTTTGGGGTGGTTTTTTTAAGGGGGGTATTAAAACCTGAATACATTTTTTTATTTTTGATCATTTTGTTTGTTACTTTTTGTAAGCGTAGTTTTTGTTATTTTTTGTAATAGGTTTTTATTTTTTTTTATTTTTTTGTAATGTAGGTTTTTTATTTTTGGTAATGTAAGCTTTTTTTAACGTAAGATTAGGTTTTAATTTATTTTACAGGTAAGTTTTTATTTTTTTAATGTAGTTAGTATAGTTTTTATTTCATTTATCGGTATTTTTATTGGGGATAAGTTTGAGGGTGTTAGGTTAGGGGGTTTAGTTGTTAGTATATTACTTGTGGGAGGATGGCGGTTTAGGGGTTAATAGTTTATTTATATAGTTTACATTGTTGGGGGATGGAGGTTTAGGGGTTAAAAGTTTATTTTGTTAGTTTGCAATGTGAGGGATGACAGCTTAGGGGTTAATAGGGTAGTTTATGGGTGTAAGTGTACTGTTTAAAGTATTTTTGTTGTCTTTCATGCAACTTTTTTATTTTGGAACAGACTTTACCAGAGCTCTTAGATCGCGGTATGGATTAAATCGGAAAAGACTACAGCGCTAGCGCAATTGCAATTTCTCCCGACTTGTAATATCAGCGGAAGAAAAATGGATTGCGAAATCGCCATTGTGCTAGCGCGAAGTCTAATGCACCTCACTTGTAATCTCTCCCTTTGTATTTATAGTATATGTATATAATCAATACACTATGGTTAATGAAAGCAAATTAGAACAAATGAATGAATGGATGCCCTTGAGTCTGAGGATGAACATGCCTGGTTATATGTTTACATGGCAGGGATGAAATACTGAATACTGAGAAGCCAGACACACACTTTTTAGAACGCATGAAGGGAGATTTGTATGTAGATGATGTTGAATAATCAAAAAAGTTAAGAGCCTTACTAAAATTTTAGGAGACGTTACTCCCTGGCTCTCAGGATGTGTAAGGCTCTGTAATGTAAACATCTGATATCTTTGTGTATGCTCTCATTATGCAATAAAAAACAATCGGCTAGATTACGAGTTTTTGTCGGTAAGGCTTACGGGGCTAATGGGCAGTTTATGCTCACCATTCACCTATAGACAACGCTAGTATTACAGGTTTTTTCAAATCTGGCGTTAGCCGCAGAAAAGTGAGCGAAGAGCAAAATTTTGTTCCACATCTCACCTCAATACCAGCGCTGCTTACGGTAGCGGTGAGCTGGTATAACGTGCTCATGCACGATTTCCCCATAGGAATCAATGGGGCAGATTCGGCTGGAAAAAACCTAACACCTGCAAAAAAGCAGCGTTCAGCTCCTAATGCAGTCCCATTGATTCCTATGGGGAAATACATTTTATGTCTACACCTAACACCCTAACATGAACCCTGAGTCTAAATACCCCTAATCTTACACTTATTAACCCCTAATCTGTCGTCCCCGACATCGCCGACACCTGCTTTATATTATTAACCCCTAATCTGCCGCTCCGGACACCGCCGCCACCTACATTATACTTATGAACCCCTAATCTGCTGCCCCCAACATTGCCGAACCCTACATTTTATTTATTAACCTCTACTCTTCCCCCCCTAATGTCGCCGCCACCTAACTACACTTATTAACCCCTAATCTGCCTCCGCCAATGTCGCCGCCACTATAATAAATATGTTAACCCCTAAACCTAAGTCTAACCCTAACCCTAACACCCCCAAACTTAAATATAATTTAAAGGGACAGACAAGTCCAAAAAAAACTTTCATGTTTCAAATAGGGCATGTAATTTTAAACAACTTTCCAATTTACTTTTATCACCAATTTTGCTTTGTTCTTTTGGTATTCTTAGTTGAAAGCTAGACCTAGGAAGGCTCATATGATAATTTCTAAGCCCTTGAAGGCCGCCTCTAATCACAAGCTTTTGTATTTGCTTTTCACAACAGGTGAGAGCTAGTTCAGGTAAACCCTATAGATAACATTGTGAGCACGCCCGTGGATTGTGGCAGACACTGCACTAACTGGCTAAAATGAAAGTCAAAAGATAATAAATAAAATGTCATGTGATCAGGGGGCTGTCAGAAGATGTTTAGATGCAAGTTAATCACAGAGGTAAAAAGTGTATTATTATAACTGTGTTGGTTATGCAAAATTGGGGAATGGGTAATAAAGGGATTATCTATCTTTTAAAACAACAAAAATTCTGGTGTTGACTGTCCCTTTAAATAAATCTAAATAAAATTACTATCATTACCTAAATTATTCCTATTTAAAACTAAACACTTACCTATAAAATAAACCTTAAGATAGCTACAATATAACTAATAGTTACATTGTAGCTAGATTAGGGTTTATTTTTATTTTACAGTCAACTTTGTATTTATTTTATCTAGGTACAATAGTTATTAAATAGTTATTAACTATTTAATAGCTACCTAGCCAAAATAAATACAAATTTACCTGTAAAATAAAAATAAACCTAAGTTACAATTACACCTAACACTACACTATAATGAAATTAATTCCCTAAACTAACTACAATTAAATACAATTAAATACAATTACTAAATTACAGAAAATGATAAAATAATTACAGTTTTTTAAAACTAATTACACCTAATCTAATCCCCCTAATAAAATAAAAAAGCCCCCCAAAATAATAAAAATCCCTACCCTATACTAAATTACAAATAGCCCTTAAAAGGACTTTTGCGGGGCATTGCCCCAAAGTAATCAGCTCTTTTACCTGTAAAAAAAAATACAATACCCCCCCACATTAAAACCCACCACCCACACACCCAACCCTACTCTAAAACCCACCCAATCCCTCCTTTAAAAAACCTAACACTAACCCCTTGAAGATCACCCTACCTTGAGACGTCTTCACCCAATCGGGCAGAAGTGGTCCTCCAGACGGCCAGAAGTCTTCATCCAGACGGCATCTTCTGTCTTCATCCATCCGGAGTGGAGTGGGTGCATCTTCAAGACTTCCGACGAGGAGCATCCTCTTCTTTCCGACGACTAACACTAATTGACGGTACCTTTAAGGGACGTCATCCAAATGGCGTCCCTTCAATTCCGATTGACTGATTGAATTCTATCAGACAATCGGAATTAAGGTAGAAACAATCCTATTGGCTGATCCAATCAGCCAATAGGATTGAGCTCGCATTCTATTGGAATTCAAGGGATGCCATCTTGGATGACATCACTTAAAGGTACCGTCATTTAGTGTTAGTCAACGGAAAGAAGAGGATGCTCCGCTTCGGATGTTTTGAAGATGGACCCGCTCCGCTCCAGATGGATGAAGATAAAGATGCCGTCTGGATGAAGACTTCTGGCTGTCTGGAGGACCTCTTCTGCCCGGATAGGATGAAGAGTTCTGGCCATCTGAAGGACCACTTCTGCCCGGTTGGGTGAAGACGTCTCAAGGCAGGGTGATCTTCAAGGGGTTAGTGTTAGGTTTTATTAAGGGGGGATTGGGTGGGTTTTAGAGTAGGATTGGGTGTGTGGGTGGAGGTTTTTAATGTTGGGGGGTATTGTATTTTTTTTACAGGTAAAAGTGCTGATTATTTTGGGGCAATGCCCCGCAAAAAGCCCTTTTAAGGGCTATTTGTAATTTAGTATAGGGTAGGGATTTTTATTATTTTGGGGGGCTTTTTTATTTTATTAGGGGGATAAGATTAGGTGTAATTAGTTTAAAAAAATTGTAATTATTTTATTATTTTCTGTAATTTAGTGTTTTTCTTTTTCGTAATTTAGATAATTGTATTTAATTGTATTTAATTGTAGTTAGTTTAGTGAATTAATTTAATTATAGTGTAGTGTTAGATGTAATTGTAATTTAGGTTTATTTTTATTTTACAGGTAAATTTGTATTTATTTTAGCTAGGTAGCTATTTAATAGTTAATAACTATTTAATAACTATTGTACCTAGTTAAAATAAATACAAACTTGCCTGTAAAATAAAAATAAACCCTAAGCTAGCTACAATGTAACTATTAGTTATATTGTAGCTAGTTTAGGGTTTATTTTATAGGTAAGTATTTAGTTTTAAATAAGAATAATTAAGTTAATTAAAGGTATTTTATTTAGATTATTTTAAATTATATTTGTTACGGGGGTGTTAGGGTTAGACATAGGTTTAGGGGTTAATACATTTAATATAGTTGCGGCGACGTTGTGGGCGGCATATTAGGGGTTAATAAATGTAGGTAGGTGTCGGCGATGTTAGGGACGGCAGATTAGGGATTAATAAAATTTAACTAATGTTTGCGATGCGGGAGTGCGGTGGTTTAGGGGTTAATATATTTATTAAAGTGGCGGCGATGTCCGGTCGGCAGATTAGGGGTTAAAAATTTTATTTAAGTGTTTGCGATGTTGTTTGTTTGCGATGTGGGGGGGGCCTCGGTTTAGGGGTTATTAGTTAGTTTATGGGTGTTAGTGTACTTTTTAGCACTTTAGTTAAGAATTTTATGTTACGGTGTTAGCCCATAAAACTCTTAACTACTGACTTGCGGTAGGAGTCTTGACAGCAGAGGGTCTATAGCTCACTTTTTCCAAGACTCGTAATATTGGTGTTAGGCAAATCCCATTGAAAAGATAGGATACGCAATTGACGTAAGTGGATTTGCGGTATGTTCGAGTCGCGGAAAAAAGTGAGCGGTACACCTATACCTGCAAGACTCGTAATACCAGCGTTAGGAAAAAAGCAGCGTTGGGACCTCTCAGCGCTGCTTTTTAAGGCTAATGCAAAACTCGTAATCTAGCCGAATAATAATAACATTTAAAATACAATTATGGTTACAAGTCGTTCTTTTCCATTAACACATATACCAAGTAAATGTAAAGCAAGTAACACTGGCAGAGGAAGCTGGAGGCATAAGGGCACAGTAACATTAAAAGTAGAACATGTCACCTTGTACTTTGGGATGAAACTGGTAAGGATGAATCTGCAGAAAATACATTATCTTGCACAGGTTAGTATTCTGCAGAGAATCTGGCCTGCAAACCATAAATTGATAGACATGCAGACACCAACATAGATAAACATTCTGCACATACTTTTGGTGTGACGGTGTATAAAATAAAGTAATTGGGCTTATCCTGCTAAAAGATGTTTCACAAACACCTTTAATTGCAAGGATTTTTTTTCTTTTGTGTGTATAAATGTATTTCCCTTGCAAACCTCATCCCAGCCATCTCTGGGAGAACTAAAAGGAATTCCAATCAGAAAGGAAGCTGGAAGCTGGAAGGACATGACTCTTCCCTGCTTGATGAGCACTTTTTTTCTGTGGTGAAGCTCTAAACTTTTTTAAAAACAACTTTAAAATAACTAAACTAGACACACATGAACAAAAATAAAAAAGTGATTTATTTAAATTACAAAAAATTAAAGGAAAATATAAATTCCAATTTAAGGATATGTGTGATCAGTGTGGTTTCTCCTTACTCTTGGTAAATTAGGATTTCCTTCAAACCTCCAAAATAAAAATTGAAACAATTTAATGCATTATGTTTGATAACAAAGATATTATTCACACCAGTGGTCCCTCCAGAGGGCTACTTACACTTAGAAGAGCCAACCAGGATCTGGGTTCAGATGCACACCCGTTTTTATACTGTCAGGATTCAAGTATAACTCCTAATGCAGACCGCTGCTTCAGTAAAATATATTTTTATTAAAATACATATAAAAATGTTAAAAAGCCACACGCACTACTCTCACATTAATAGTTTCTTGGGTATCTGTTCCACTGTCTGTTATTAGGGGGAGCGGTATAACAAATTTGTAATGGACTTGTGGTAAAATAGCCTGCCAAATGGCTTACACTTAACCCCAATCCAATAAATGTCAAACCCTCGATACCGGTCCTGGTAACCAAATTGTTTTAGAGGAGTGGTGGCAATAGAGATTCCAAAGTACCGACGTACGTTTCGCCGTAAGCGCATGGCTTTTTCAAGATAGTGGATGGTGTGCGTCTCCTCTTCCAAGAAAGATATAGGGTGAATGATGATCCTATTGGTTGTTACAAATGATGTCATCAAATCATGTGGGGTTTTCAATGTCACCTGGTTATGTTTGAAAGTTCTGTTTGCCATCTTTGATAAGGGCAAGAGAGTTCCCCATATGGGAAAATGCCGTCCACCATCTCTGATTTGGGCAGAAGTGTTCATGTTAATAATTTCATCTACGAAATTCATTAACGGACCACAAGGATCATATTTATGAGCTTAAAATCATATCTGTTGTTAATTCTAGTAAGGAAAAAGTACAATAAATCCCAGAAAGTTATTTTATATTGTTAAAAATACCAATATGTTAAAGCATTCTTTTGCTTTACTGATATATGTAAAAATACATAGCAATACATGATTTTTATGACTATTGCTAATATTTTTGCTTTGCCAGTATGCCCATGAAAATTCACAATACATGGATTGTATATCATATGTAAATACAGTTGTTAAACAGTTTTTTTTTAATTCTTAAAATCATGATTGTAATGCTGTCTGGTTTTACTAGATCATATATATTCATAATTGCTAAACTAGACCTATCCAGCTTTTTTTGTTAAATGACATACTGTTGTATCTAAATGATGTCTGACTATTGTGATAGACCTTTCAGCATTTATTTGAGTTGTATCTAAATAATGTCTATTATATTATCCTACAATGTATAACCAAAATTGGTGAGCTGCTTGTTTATAGTAATTACATAATAATACTAATACAGACCGACATATAGAAAAAGGGAAACGATCTCCAATGGATAGTGAATGTTGAAGAAAAATAAAATAAAATTACAGAAAAATGAAATTACAGTAATATGGAATTAATTGAGAAAATGATGAAGTTTAAAATCCTTGTTCAAACCATGAGGTATTAGAGTATTTAGGATGTATATCCATTTCATCTCTAGTTGTCCAAGATCTTATAATCTATCACCTCTTCTCAAATGTTGATGGACTTTTTTAATCCCTATAAATTCCAAATCCATAGGAATTCTATTGTGTACTTTATCAAAATGGGCTGAAACTAAATGTTTTTTGAAGCCAGTTTTTATGTTATATACATGCTCGTTGATCCTGGTTTTCAGTAGTCGAGTGGTTCTACCTACATAAAATAAATTGCAGGTACAACGTAACAGGTATATAACATATTTACTGTTACAGGTGATAAGATCTGTTATATCAAATTTTCTTCCATCATTGACTGTATATTGTTTTCTAACTTTTTCTGTTTTTATGGTATTCTGACATGCATTGCATGAATGGCATTTGGCAAAACCAATTTCTGCTGTGTGTAACCAGTCCATGTTTTTATCTTTTATATAGTTATTTATCAATTGGTCTTTAATGTTGGGTACCTTTCTATAGACAATATTGGGCCTTTCCTCTAACATGGTTTCCAATACCAGGTCCCTGAGAAGAATTTTCCGATGTTTATTGTTAATGTCTCTTATCTGGTTATATTGTGAACTGTGTCTCAAATCCATAGGACCTATAGACTTATTTGCAATACTCATTGGATTCTTATCTTTATATTTTGAAAGATTTTTCCTTTCCATTCTTTCAACGTCTTGGTGTCCTTAAGGTATGCTTTGGTTTGGGTTACATAGGATTGAAGAAATTGAAGAAATTGGTCAATATATAATGACAGATTGCTAGTCAAAGATTGAACTCCTGACACTATAGGTCTACCTGGAGGATTATTTTCATCTTTATGAATTTTGGGTACATATATAGTGTTGGGGTTCTTATACAAGATCTAACAGAATGGGAGAAAAGAAAAAATAATATAGACATGAACCTACCCATAACAACCCATTCAAAAATAAAAATTGAAATCAAAGTTATAATAATGATGATAGGAACTATGAGTCAGAAGAAGGTTGGCAGAGACCCAAAGTCACCCACAATAGAGTTAGAAATGAGGACCATAGACCTAGAGAAATTGAGACCAGAAATAGGTATGCAGTTTTTAGTGAAGAACAATCAGAATTGGTAGACAATTCCTCTTTTTTTAGAAAGAGAAGAAAGCATATACGGCAAAAGAAAGAAGTCAGATTTATTCAGCAAGAGAAAAGAGGACCAAGAACACTCACATTATCAAAGGGAAAAAGTAACAAAGAACTAAAGAATAAAGGGATCTTTAATTTATCGGATCATAAACTAACAGAACCTCAAATTAAAGTTCTGGGAAAAGGCTTAAACTTTGCCCCTAGCGCTATAGCAAATAAATTTGAAACATACATAGACATTCAAAAATATATTAGGAATTTATCTTTGAAAAAATATTTCATCACCAATCCAATTGTAAAGAACAAGGAAAACAATGAAAATCTTTTTAGACATTCAAATGTTAAACCAAAATCCAAGTTCAGCCCAGTACAATATAGATCGACCCCTATGGAGCTCTTTTTAGAACTCACACAAAGGGATTTGAACCAATTAAAACCTAGTTACAAATCAAATTTAAAACATGAAGAACAACAAGCCTTAAATCAACTAAGAGATAATAGGGAAATCGTAATTAAATCAGGGGATAAGGGAGGAGGAGTAGTGCTATTAAAAAAAAAAGATTATCTTAGAGAGTGTCACAGACAACTAAATGACACCACTACCTACCGTCCCCTATTGTATAATCTAACCACATTATACAAAGGAGAACTAGAGAAGCTGTTACAGAAAGGAGTCAGGGATGGAATATTATATAAGAAGGAATATGGCTTTTTGCTTAACTAATTTCCCAGAACCCTGACAATATATATGTTACCCAAAATTCATAAAGATGACAATAGTCATCTTTATAGTGTCGGGAGTTCAATCTTTGACTAGCAATCTGTCATTATATATTGACCAATTTCTTCAACCCTATGTAACCCAAACCAAAGCATACCTTAAGGACACCATCAACATATTAAATATACTAGAGAATATTGTATGGAAAGAGAATTGGTGGCTGGTTACCGGAGATGTATCATCTGTCTATACAAATATTAAAAAACATTTGGGTCTTGCAAACATTAAACGTATACTATCCTCCGATTCTGATTTGTCCACCATTCAAATCAATTTATTTTAGAAGGAATAGCCTTTATTTTAGATCACAACTATTTTTGGTTTGAGAATCAATATTTTTTACAGATTAGTGGAATGGCGATGGGAACCAGGTTTGCGCCAGGTTATGCTAATTTATTCATGGCACACTGGGAAGATCTTTTTGTGTTTAGCCAACATGACTGGGCACAGTACCTGGTTTCCTATCGCCGTTACATAGATGACATTTTCTTTATTTGGTCAAGTTCATTAGATCAATTGTTAAAATGTTTGTCTTATTTGGAAAACAATCAATTTAATATTGGTTTTACTTCGAATTACAATCAACAGAAACTGGAATTCCTAGATTTGGAAATTTACATAGAGGATAATCTAATTAAAAGCAAACCTTTTTCAAAAAAGTTGATGTTAATAATTTCATCAACACCAAAAGTTGTCATCAAGCAAAATGGCTTTCTAGTATCCCAAAAAGCCAATTTATTAGACTTAAGAGGAATTGCAAAGAAAATAAAGAATATGTAGAACAGGCAGAAATACTTAAAAAAAAGATTTATAGAAAAGAACTACCAGGTAACAGCTATTGAAAAAACCATAGAAGACGTTGAAAGAATGGAAAGGAAAAATCTTTTAAAATATAAAGATAAGAATCCAGTGAGTATTGCAAAAAGGTCTATAGGTCCTATGGTTTTGAGACACAGTTCACTATATAACCAGATATGAGACATTATCAATAAACATTGGAAAATATTATTCAGGGACCCGGTATTGGTAACCATGTTAGAGGAAAGGCCCAATATTGTCTATAGAAAGGTACCCAACATTAAAGACCAATTGACAAGGAGCTATATAAAAGATAAAAACATGGACTGGTTACACACAGCAGAAATTAATTTTGCCAAATGCCATTCATGCAATGCATGTCAGAATACCATAAAAACAGAAAGAGTTAGAACACAATTTACAGTCAATGATGGAAGAAATTTTGATATAAAAGATCGTATCATCTGTAACAGTAAATATGTTATATATCTGTTACGTTGTACCTGCAATTTATTATATGTAGGTAGAACCACTCGACTACTGAAAACCAGGATCAACGAGCATGTATATAATATAAAAACTGGCTTAAAAAAACATTCAGTTTCAGCTCATTTTGATAAAGTACACAATAGAAATCCTATGGATTTGGAATTTATAGGGATTAGAAAAGTCCATCAACATTGGAGAGGAGGTGATAGATTACAAGATCTTGGACAACTAGAGATGAAATGGATATACATCCTAAACACTCTAATACCTCATGGTTTGAACAAGGATTTTGAACTTCATCAATTTCTCAATTAATTCCATTTTTCTGTAATTTCATTTTTCTGTAATTTTATTTTAATTTTCTTCAACTTTCACTATCCATTGGAGATAGTTTACCTTTTTCTATATGTCGGTCTTTATTAATATTATTATGTAATTACTATAAACAAGCAGCTCACCAATTTTGGTTATACATTGTAGGATAATATAATAGACATTATTTAGATACAACTCAAATAAATGCTGAAAGGTCTATCACAATCGTCAGACATTATTAAAATACAACAGCATTTCATTTAACAAAAAAAGCTGGATAGGTCTATTTTAACAATTATGAATATATATATGATGTAGTAAAACCAGACAGCAATACAATCATGATTTTAAGAATTTAAAACAACTGTTTAACAACTGTATTTACATATGATATACAATCCATGTATTGTGAATTTTCATGGGCATACTGGCAAAACAAAAATATTAGCAATAGTCATAAAAATCATGTATTACTATGTATTTTACATATATCAGTAAAGCAAAAGAATGCTTTAACATATTGGTATTTTTAACAATATAAAATAACTTTCTGGGATTTATTGTACTTTTTCCTTACTAGAATTAACAACACATATGATTTTAAGCTCATAAATATGATCCTTGAGGTCCGTTAATGGATTTCGTAGATGAAATTATTGACATGAACACTTCTGCCCAAATCAAAGATGGTGGACGGCATTTTCCCATATGGGGAACTCTTTTGCCCTTATCAAAGATGGAGGGCAGAACTTTCAAACATAATCAGGTGACATTGAAAACCACACATGATTTGATAACATAATTTATAACAACCAATAGGATCATCATTCACCCTATATCTTTCTTGGGAGAGGAGACTCACACCATCTACTATCTTGAAAAAGCTGTACGCTTATGGTGAAATTTACATCTGTACTTTGGAATCTCTTTTGCCACCACTCCTCTAAAACAATTTGGTTACCAGGACAGGTATTGAGGGTTTGACATTTATTGGATTTGGGTTAAGCTTAAGCCATTTGGCAGGCTATTTTACCACAAATCCATTACAAATTTGTTATACCGCTCCCATTAATAACAGAAAGTGGAACAGATACCCCATTAACTATTAATGTGAGAGAATTACGTGTGGCTTTTTAACATTTTTATATGTATTTTAATAAAAATATATTTTACAGAAGCAGCTGTCTGCGTTTGGAGTTATACTGGAAGCCTGGCAGTATAAAACCGGGTGTGCATCTGAACCCAGAGCCTGGTTGGCTAGTCTAAGTGTGAGTAGCCCCCTATATTGTTTCTATTTTTATTTTGGAGGTATGAAGGAAATCCTAATTTACCAAGAGGAAGAAGAAACCACATGGATCACACATATCCTTAAATTGGAATATATATTTTCCTTTAATATTTTGTAATTTAAATCAATGACTTTTTATTTTTATTCTTTTATACACCAAGTGAATTTTGTGTACATTTTGTATCACCTAGACACACATGAATGCCTGTTGTTTAATGTCAAGATCCAGGGTGTCCATACTTTGTTTTTAACTCACATGGTGCATAGCCAGCTTAGCTTTAGTTTCTCACACCCTCCTTCCTCCCTTCTCATTCCTTTCCAGGAGAGACCTCCGTGTCTGACAGCAACTCCAGACTCCTCCTCTGTAACAGAGTCTCACCCACTTAAAGGACCAGTCAACACAGTAGATTTGCATAATAAACAAATGCAAGATAACAAGACAATGCTATAGCACTTAGTCTGAACTTCAAATGAATAGTAGATTTTTTTTCTGACAATTTTAAAAGTTATGTCTATTTCCATTCCCCCTGTACCATGTGACAGCCATCAGCCAATTATAAATGCATACACGTACCATGTGACAGTCATCAGCCAATCATAAATGCATACACATACCATGTGACAGTCAGCCAATCACAAATGCATATATGCTTATTCTGTGAATTCTTGCACATGCTCAGTAGGAGCTGGTGACTCAAAAAGTTTAAATATAAAAAGACTGTCCATTTTTTTTGTAATGGAGTTAAATTGGAAAGTTGTTTAAAATTGCATGCTCTATCTGAATAATGAAATAATAAATAAATAATTTTGACTTGAGTGTCCCTTTAAGGTTCAATAGTCCTATTTCTGCTGAGGGGAGCAAAATAAACCTCCTTCCTCCCTTCTCCTTCCTTTCCAGGTTAGACCTTTGTGTTTGACAGCAGCTCCAGACTCCTCCTCTGTAACAGAGTCCCACCCACTTAAGGTTCAATAGACCTATTTCTGCTGAGGGGAGCTATATAACCCCAGAGCAAGCCACACAGAAATGTGCACACCATGTGTTCTACACAGTGTGAGGTGATCCCACAGAAGGACTGCTGACAGGCTTGCATTTAGTGTATTGCAGTTAGTGTTACTGCCCATTTCTAGAGGATCTCACTATCCCTCTAACCCAGCTCCTCCCACCAACAGCAGCAGTGTCTACTGAAGCATTTCAGAAATTGACAGAAATCAACCTGATAGAATACTTTTGGGTTTATTGACACCCCCTGCTAGCGAATCTGCAGCGGGCAGCATTGCACCAGCAGTTCATAAGAACTGCTGGTGCAATGATAAATGCCAACAGCGTATGCTGTCGGCATTTATCTACGTGCAGCGGACATGATCTGCTATATCGTATCATGTCCGCTCGCACCATAATAAAGAGGCCCCTGGTGTTTACCCTTAATATTAAAATATGTTTATCTCTGTTGAAGTAAAATGAATAATGTTCCATAATTATCAGGCTATGCTGTAAATCTATTTGTTTTATTGTCCAACAAATTATCCAGGAAGTTCTTTAGAGTTCTTAACTGAAAGTTGGATTTTGGGAAAAAAAATGTGCCTTTTGCCTTTCAGGTAAATTAGAGAAAAAAACTAATTAATGTCTGAGTGCTCTAGTAAATAACCATAATAATGATTTTGTACCAGCTTCACCTTTTCTTTGCTACGAGATCATGTATATTGTGTAACGATGGAACCATAAAACAGCATGCACTGTGTCACATTATACTCCCTGTGTGCCTCCTGTGCTTCTGCTGATTAATGTTTAGCTCACCATTAATGGTCTTATTTTAATTTGATGTGACAGAATAGAAGCTGCCTGTTACAATAAACGGATGGAAGAAACACAAAATGCCAAGGAACATTTAGCAAGGACACATTTTCCAGACAATTAGATCTAAGCTATCTTACATGAAGAGTGAGCAACTGTATTTCTAGGCAGTGATTTTCCATAAAATACAACAAATCACTAAACTATCGCTTTACATGAGAAATACATGAAATGAGAGAAGT